>NC_056741.1:1872342118-1872414618 GCF_019279795.1 Protopterus annectens | reverse complement strand
CTCCACAAAAGTAATGCTAATGCAAAACCTGTCATTGTATCAGTTGTCTATGTTTGTAAGAGCAATATGTAAAAAGTGTCCCTATATTTGGGCGTGTATCCCCCCAGTATTGAAGGCTTTGTTCACATTTATTGTTCTAAGAGGATGAGAGGTATGCCCCAGGCATATAAGCTCCATGGTGCACAGACTAAGGACATACAGTAGCACTATAGTACATACCAACTAGATTGGTAGAGGTTCTAATCTCAATAGTGGTAACAGTGCGAGTGTATCAGTCTGTGTATGCATATCCCCTGTAGCAGCAAGGCTGTCTTGCCTGTGTGTGTGCAATGGTTATAGCATTTTGTGTGCCTGTGCCACCCTGTTAACTCCACCATCACCAACATAATAAGGGCCTACAGATGTCATCCACCTTGGATGCAGAGTTAAACATTTTCAAACGCAATAACATTGTGGCACATGCAATATGTATGACAGACTATAGTGTACATAACTAGATAGATAGGTGTTCTAATTCCAAAACTGGAAACTCTCTGTGCATGTGTGTTGGAATGCATGCCCCCCTGCAGCAGTGTGTGTGACACAATTACACTATTTTAAGGGGGCCTGTTTACCCCCAGTGGCAATCCTTACAGCACCTGAAGATGTCATCCACCTGAAGAGTAGTGGCAGACATTACAAAACTGTATAAGGTCTGTGGTTCATGCGCTATGTATATAGCAGTAGTGTATGTAAATCAAGGCAGGTAGGGGTTCTACTGTCAACAAGGGCAGTTCATAAGTGGGTGTGTGGGTATGTATGTATATCCCCTTGCAGCAGTGTGACTGTGTTAGGGACACAAACATACCTTCTGATCCCTTAGAGAAAGACACCTGGTTAAACCCATACAGAAAAGTGGAACAAAGCCTAAATATTATGGTCAGTCTTGAAATATTGCTCTGACAAACATACAAATTAGATAGCATAACAAGTTGTACATTCACATGCATCTTCTGAAGGGTATGAAGTCTGACAGGAAAATATCTGTTATTATTTTGTAACAGCAGTCTGTAATTATTTCACACTACTTTGCCAGAAAACCACAATGTTATGACAAATGGAAAAAATGTGGCAAACATCAGGACATTCTGCAGAAATCTGTAGAGGTGAGACTTATGGCCACCAGCCGTCCCACCTGCAGGCTGCAGTCCATGTTTAGCCAGGTGTGACCTCTGACAATGACACAAACAATAAAGAGGTCCCCAGAGTGTAGGACAACAAACATTTCCTACAGTTGTGTACTACTTGCATAAAGCAGTTATTTCACATCAGAAGCACCTTAATGTTATGAGAAATAGCATAAACTGTGGTAATATGACACAAAGAAGCTGTCATATTGGCAAACCAAGGGAAGTCCTGTCTGTTGCATTTGCTGTGGGTATGGTATGTCCTGCCAACTGTCACAATACTACAAGATGTGTCCCACATTCCACATTTGATAAGGTGGCACCCCTACTTTGTGTTGCCTATGTGTGTGCAATATGTAGACATGTGTAGGCCCTGTAAGTACCTTACACCCCCAGTGACTCACATGTATCTAGGCATGAATTCTAACTGCCACTACCCACATCTGTAGGTACCACCTAAGGCTATGGCAACTGTAAGTAGTGTGCTCTCCGTCATTGACACACAAACTGATGTTAACATACTGCAACAGGATCATACAGTGGGTATGGAATGGTGCCAAGGTCCTGGCCTCAAGCTGAATGCAGAAAACAGTACCATCATACCATATGACATGGACATGGACCCACTATTTGCCACAGCAATGGCAACCCCATAAACACACAAGCTGCATTGACAGACTCAGGTTGACAACACTGTTGCATTCAGCCATCGACTAGTGGCAGTGGTCAGAAAAAGCTTGGACATGGTTCAACACAGAGGTAAAGGGACTGTATCCAGACAATCCATGGACATTACCTCTGTATAGTCCTCAGTCAGTACAACAACGTATTTTCATCATGGCCAGTCTGGCATGTACCTATGCAGACATCTGTACCAACTAGAAAGGCTAGGTTAACATCCACAAAGGTTATCCATGGTCTTCAACAACTGCTCCATGCAGTCTTGAATCAGTAGTGGACCACTTGATATTGGACAAGTTGTCCACAGGTGGGCTGTGGCATGCCTAGATGGCACTGTTGTGCTGAGCCCTTCAACAGCTGCCCCATATATGTAAGTCCAACTCTGTGCACATTACCAGCATGACATGCATGATTCACATATATGACAGCAAATAAACCTGCGGGAGAGACAGGTTTGTATCCAAGAGGCTGCCCTGTCTCAGGAATGCACTTCCCATACATGTCAAACAGAGTATGATGCAGACCCTCATGCAGTGCATCCGTGATGAGTGGATGGGAAAACAAAACTCTGTCCCAGGGATCCAACCTGTGTCCATCAATGCCAGGGGCAACAGGTGCTGATCAATGATTCTGCTGGTGATAAAGTAATGACTAGGCTTGGAAGGGACCCAGGGCCGGTAGTCTAGTAACCTTCTATGGACTTATGAACCTGTGATCCTATGGAACTCCCAGGTGACATGTATCAAGAGTAGCATGCTGTGTCAAGGGGTATGCATGCAAGAGTACTCTGTCTGCCTCCATTGTCCCTGACACACTGTCCCACGCATACACACCTAGGTAAACATGCACATATACAGGCATACATTCATGAGGAAAAGGTCTCTGCATTGCCACTATGCCATCATGAGCTTCTGTAATGGCAGCAGGTCCCCATGACTTAGACATACAGACACCTGGAACAGAAACAGAATAAGGTCTGTCAGACAACAATCACTCAGCAGTACTAACAGTAATAAAGCATCATGGCAGAAAGGCACATACACTTTGATGTATACACATGACAATTGCCAGCAGACAGCACCTTACTGGACATAACAGTACTGAACTACAAACTGCCCTTAACTGTACTATATTCACCCTGTGCATCAGGCACATATTAGCATGTCCCTGCAACAATGGTATGGAAACAGGGATGTGGCACAGGTGACATCACATGCACAGGGTATGGTGTTGGGTTGACATATGCCTAGGCTGTGCCATACATAGGTTCATAGGTTCATAGGTAGGTACTAGGCTATCGGCCCTAGGGCCCATACAAGCCTAGCCAAAAATTGTACCCTGGCTTTCGCCACCCAAGAAAATTATTTTCCTGTGCCCCTGTCGAGCAGAGCCACAGAAGTGATCCCCAGGGTGAATTTCCCATTTCCCATCCAATCATCAAGATTTTTCTTGAAGAGTGCTAATGAGGAGCTCTGTTTGACATAGATAGGTAGTCTGTTCCAGAGTATGGGAAGTCTCTGGGACAGGAATCTATCCCTCCAGCATGTTCTGTTTATTGTGGTGACAAGGTTAAGGTCCCTAGAGCGTGTAGCTTGGAGGGATTGGGATTTCTTTAAGTGGAGCATGTCCAACAGCTCTGGGTTTGACATAGCTTTGTATGTTAGGCAGAGATCGCCCCTGAGTAGGCGATATGCGATGGAGTAAAGCTGTAGTTTTTTGAGACGGTCTGCATAGGGCATATGTTTGAGGCCAGTAATCCTCTTTGTGAGGTATTTCTGTGGTCTTTCCAGTTGTTGTAGATGTCTTGTGAGGTACATACCAAAAGGGGCATTGTACTCTATAATGGGTCTAATGATTGATGAGTAGAGGGGAGCAATGACCTCTTTTTTTCTGGATGAGAATCCGTTTGTGATGAGCTGAGCCACATAGAAGGATTTCCTGACCACTGTGGTGATGTGATTATCAAAGGAGCAACTACTGTCCACCTGTGTCCCAAGGTCTCTTATCACATTTTTGGCATTACGTAGACTACCAGCTATGTGGTAGTTCATGGGTACAGAGTTTTTACCAAAGGGGATGACAATACACTTTTTGGCATTGAGCTTCAGGCCATGGCTTTGACACCAGGTATCTGTCTCATTGAGGCCCATTTGTAGTTTGTCTACATCGTTAGGAGTTTCTATTATGGCTCCTAGTTTGCAGTCATCTGCAAACTTTGTTAGCCAAAGACCTTCTGTGTTGGCCTGCACTTCAGAGAAGTAGATACCAAACAGGAGAGGACCCAGGACTGAACCCTGTGGTACTCCACTTGTCACTGGTCTGATGCCGGATTTGGAATCTGCTACTTTCACAGTGTGGGTTCTGTCCATGAGCCAGTTGGCAACCCATCTTGTGACATAGGGATTTATACCTAGTTTAGTGAGCTTATCTATAATTCCAGAGTGGGGGATGGTGTCGAAAGCCTTGGCGAGATCAAGATAAGCTGTGTGAACCATTTTAAACTGATCTATGGCTTTGGTGACTGCTTCAAAGAAGTCAATCAGGTTTAGGAGACATGATCTGCCTTTTACAAATCCAAACTGTGTAGGGTACAGTGTTTGGAGATTACCAATGTCTTTTTTTATGAGTTCCATGATGATACGTTCCATGGCCTTGCAGACTAGGCTCGTCAGGCTAATGGGGTGGTAGTTCCTGGCGTCCGTCGTGTCTCCCCCTTTGTAGAGTGGGATAACTGTCATGGTGCACCATTCAGTGGGTACAAAGCCTGAGGTGAGGCTATGATTGAACATGGTACTTAGGTAGGGTGCCAGTTCATTCTGTAGTTCATGTAGAACGCAGCCTGGGATATTGTCAGGTCCCATGGATGCTGTGTTCTTGGCTTTGGAGAGTGTGTTTTTTACCTGTGCAGCCATGATTATAGGAACTTTGCATTCTTCAGGTATAGAGATGGGCCCTCTAGGGGGTGAGAGGGGGGTAAAGTTAGCACTGAACCTATCTGCTAGGATGTTGGCAATATCAGTTGGTTCTGTATATTTAGTGTGATTATGCTGTAACTCAGAGCAGATCTGAGTGTTCCCATTTAGATTCTTGACATAGCTATAGAATGCTTTGTGGTTGTCTTTAGAGTCAGTGGCAATTTTGTTTTTGTAACTAGCTTTGGAGGATTTTATGAGGGATCTCAGCTTCTTACTGAGGTTGACCAGGGAGTTCCTCCAGTCATGGGATTTTACTCTTTTTTGCAACAGTTTCTTTCTTCTGTTGTAGAGTTTGTTTATGGCAGAGGTCCACCAGATTGGCTTCTTTTTTTAGAGGATAACATCTTGGTTCTATTAGGGATAACATGATCCATACACTCGTGTAAGTGCTTATAAAGTGCATTTGTGTAGGATTCGGCAGTCATACCTCTATTGTCCATCTGCATGGGTGTCATGATGTTTGCCACTTCTGTCTTAAGAAGTGTGAAGTTGGCTTTTGAGAAGTTTTCTACAATGGTTTCCCTAATTGGGGCTGGGGGTGGGATGTGGATGTCTAGGCTGATTAGCTTGTGGTCGAATTGACCTCTGGTGTGGAACACCGGTTTCCATTGTTGGTAATGACCAGGTCTAGGATATTGCTGCCCCCTGGTGGGGGTGTGAATAAGTTGATCCAAGGCATTGGAATTTATGAATTCTAGAAAACGTTGAGCAAAAAAGTTGGTACATGAGTAGTTTTCCCAGTTAATGGTGGGGTATTTGAAATCGCCCATTATTAGGGTGTTGGGTTGTACCCTAATACTTTCCAGTGTATCAAGAAATGAGGAGTGTGAATCCTGGGGCATGGAGGGGGGTCTGTAGCAAGCTACAATTTGGATTGCGGTCTTGCCCAGAGTTAGCTGCACTTGGATAATCTCGGATGCATTATGCTGTGCAACTAGTCTGGAGGTGTGGATATCCTTAATGAATATGGACACACCTCCACCTTTAGTGCTTCTTTCTGGGTTAGGTGGCCGAAAGGTGTGGTATGAATTGAAGCCTGGTAATGTAGGGGTGCTCTCTGGAGCTTTGAAACAGGTCTCTGTCACTGCACAGATGTCATTGTTCTCCATTTTAAGGCATGCCTCGAGTGAGTGCATTTTGAGGTTTAGACTTCTAGCATTGAGTAGCATTACCCTCAGATTTTGCTTGCTTGTACCTGTTACGGTGGTGAATTTGTCATTTGAACCTTGCCTAAAAAAGGCACTATAGGGGTTTGTGTGTGTGTGTGTGTGTGTGTGTGTGTGTGTGTGTGTGTGTGTGTGTGTGTGTGTGTAGGGGTTCTGGTCAGCTAGGACATGGAAGTGTGTGTGTGTCTGTTGGAGACCTGCATGTAACAGAGATGTGTGAGTATGTGCATGCACACAGTCAAGCTATGTTCTAGCCCTACACAAGAGTATGTTGGACAGCCATGGACCATACATGGCAGAATTTACAGCTCACCATCTAAGGCCATGAACATGAGAACTGGTCCTGCCAGGAGCGGCATTGGCACCACCATGCCCAGGGCCAGATGCAATACTACATGCAGATGGTGACCACTGTCTGCTGGGTATGTGTCCCTCATCAGACTGCCCAGTACCACATGTCCATGGCCTGCCACATTGTGGTGTGGACAGCACCCTCACTTCGGTAGTGTGGGTGGTACTGCCACTATGGGAGTATGACTGTGCATGGCCATGTGGACTCTTAGCTGATGTTGCTGACCTACATCCATGTGTATGATGCCCTACTCCCACCACATGTTCCGGCACAGACATTGCACGGTTAAGGACCAACAATGTCTCACCCACCATCTATCCACTACATCAACAAAATTCCATAAGGCATCACCAATGCCATGGAGGGAGTCATTCATGCCAGGCAGTGTGGCATGCATGACCATGAGCATTCATCTGGTGTACCACTCACAATGTGCCTGTGCCTCCATGATGGACCGAAACATGCGTCTGGTAACACATGCTGTGACACCTCTGACAGGTGCTGATGGGCAGCAGTCCTCCTTCAAGCACCCCAGTCAATCTGCCTTTGTGGGACCTCACCAACTCTCTGGCTATGACTAGTGTCTGCAGTCACTCTCCCCTGTTCAATGCCACCACACTCTGACTGCCCAATATCTTTGGCTGCTGGGGACTAGGTATGTGTGGACATAGGACTGTGTGTGGAGACATTGGGGTGGAAGTGGGATGTCAACCAGTAGAACAGTCAGCACCCAGCAACCCCAGCTGTGCCTCACTATGTCCACTATCATCATCAGAATCCGATGAGACACTGACATAAGGTTGTCAGGAGGACACACTCTGACCCCCATGGTCACTTGTGAGGGGAAGACAACATGACTACATTATTTCCTGCACGATAATGTCTGCTGATCCACACACACACACACACACACACACACACACACACACACACGCACACACACACACACACACACACACACACACACACACACACACACACACACACACACACACACACACAAACATACAGATTAGGTGCCATGAAGGCATGATACAGACCACACCTTCTGACTGATGCCATGCACAACACACAGTCAGACCAGAATAGACACACCCTGGACAGGTCCTCGACAACATGCAGCACAGCTACATCCATTAAATGTTGCTAGTACTATAGACCTGTGAGATATGTAACAAGTCAGAGTATATGATGGACCTTCATCTAAAATACAGTGCACCTGTTTACACAATAGTAATGCACCCCTGTATAGCAGACTGGCTACACCTTTACAAAAATATGTTCTAATATGTCACAACTCCTGCAAATATGCTACTGTGAGTACTGATGTGATGCACTGTAGTGAATCACACCAAAACTGAACATGCACGTATTGCAATATGGCTAAGCTTAACTGTAGTGTCCATGGCAAACAGGCAGCCCTTAACATGCCTAAGGTATAGATGAGCCATAACAAGACAGTTCCACACTCACCAGCTATAGGATGATGGTCCCCAGCCACACCAGAGGTATCTATGAATTTGTGGGGGAGGGGTATTGTCAGCAGACACACATGTGGCATTTATGTGCATTTATCAACATGTACAGTACAAACCGTGATACTACCCAAATTGCTGACATTCATAATATGTGTGCAGTGCACATGTGTGCATTATGAAATCCCACCCATAAATGCAAATTGACCTCACATGTGTGTACAGGTATGCTGAGGCTGCCACTATGAATGTTACAATATTAACGTGATGACCACTGGAGGCTTACCTGGATGCTCCTCGGCTGTGGAATCTGTGCCATCCAGCTCCATGATATGTTGTGATAGTTTCTTGTGAGATGGTGGCTGCACCCGGGTTTGCCAGGAACGTCTCTGTGGCTGAGAGTGGTCGTTGTGTAGTAGGCCCTCCCTGGTCCCATCCCGGTCCCTGGCCACAGCTGCAGCTCTTTTCCATGCATGATGTATTAAATCTATCACACGGTGTCAGACCTGTTCATACCTCCTATCCTGGTGGCTCACATCATTCACAGTTGCTACGAGGTCTGCCCATAGCGCAGTGCATTGTTACTGGTTATAGTAGGTCCTTGTCTACAGTATCTGGTGATGGAGTCTCAGGGCATCAATAATGGCAGCAGTCTCAGCTTCCGAGAAAAGTGGATTGCAAAGTCTATACATCCCACCTGAAAGACATGAAGACGGGAACACATCACAGGACTGCATACATTGCTCATCATTATGTACACACCCTGCACATCCACATTTGCTACCACTATCCACCAGTAACTCCCACATCATACACCACCATCTATCATCACAGTATTTATGTGGCTATCTGCAACTTAGTGGCAATGCAGCATGCATCACCCTGCTGATCCTGATGTTCCATGCTACTTGCTGCATGTGCTATGAAGTTCTCAAATGCATTCACCTGTTGCACCTCTTTCTGCTTGTTCATAGCCTGTCTGCATGGTATGCTGTGGTGTCAGCCTCCTACTGTTGTAGTAAGCACCAGAGCTGTAGGCCCACCCCTCAGGTCTCCCTGGCCTTCCTCCATCATATTTTGTACTATATGGCTCAACAATGTCCTACAGTTCCCACTCCAAGTGTGGTTGATATGGATGTCAATGCACAGTGTAGCACTTGATTCATGTACACAGCTGGACAACCATCTAAAAACCATCTAAAAACACCAACAAGGAGACAAGGAGCGCACTGTGTGAGAGGTGCAATGTCAGTAGTACCCTGCAGTCCATGCTCTCACCCTACGAAGGCCACATATCTGTCCCAAAACAGGTTGTCAACACAATCAGTACATCTCACCCATCACCCACACCTACACAACACACACATATGCAGTGGACCTCAACATACACCTCTACAAACAAAGGAGACCACTGAGGCAAAGCCACATGTGAACACCACAGCTGTACACAACACATACCACATATGGCTGTGCCCCACTGTCATGGAGGCATCAGCACATGTCAGACATGTTACACATAGAAGACTCCATTGTGAGAAACACTGATGTGCCTCTCACCTGGCTGTATATGTGGATAGTCACAGTTACTTGTGTGTGAGGTGACAGACTCTGCCATATCACGTATGCACTGCTGTATCTCACCAACAGATACTGTTAGGGGTTTGTTACAGTCCATGCTGCCATGCCTGACCTGAGATATATGTCCCTGGACAATGTGCAGTGAGTCTTGAGTGAACACACTGATTATGTGTCCCACACAGGTATGTCTTTAGCCTTATGCAGCATTCCGCTGTCATCCAGACTGATGCTGCAAGATATTCAGGAAATGATTGCCCCTAACATGTGTCCTTTTATCCTCTGATATTGCAGGGAGTTCCAGTACCTGTGAACCAGGGGTGATATGGTTAACAGACCATGATGATGTGCAACAGATGCCTCCATCTGTCTCAACTGGCCTTCAGCTGTTTGGCAATGGTTCTCACCACCCCCATAGTGGCTTCATTAGGGAAAGTGGTGAGGTTATCGGTACCAACATACAACTGTCAGCGCAGCACACATTGAAGGCCATGCTGCTACACCCTAGGTGTCTACACATGACTCTACCCTCAATGGAAGCATTCTTAACCCTGAGAAATGCTGACATCTGTGCAGTCACACACACATAGTTCAAAGGTACAGAAAGCACCCTAGCCTTACCTGCTCAACCATGCTGTCATACCGACATACCCCAAAGTGTGGGTGGAAATGGCATAGGACATGTGATTTCCATATATATAAGACACATACAAACCTCTACAATGTACAGGCAGTGGGATGCACAGGAGACACTGCAGGGGTAATTCACCATTGACAACACACCTATTCAAATCATATCTACCTACTGGTCATCACATGTGATGAGGAAGCACATCCTGCCTATATGGACCATCCACAAACTGCATTGTGATGTGGGTGTGTACCCTGCTCTTGGGTCACTTGAACAACCCAAGCATACATTGGACAATGTACCCATGCAAGCAAACAAATTGCCAGAGAACCATCAACAGTGGAATTACAAACACCTTGGTGCAGCTATGGGCTTCCCCCACATGAGGTGAAGGTGTGTTGCAGTGGATAGTAGACAATACAGGTTGCCACTGCAGCACCCCTACAGTCTTATCCTCCATGGCAACCATCATGTGGTCACGTTTGCAGTCACCATCTTCCACAATACCCATCTAGCTAGGGTCACACATACAGTACATACACCACCAACATGGAATACAGCCTCTTGGTGGGTGGTATACACAGCTTCACAGCCCCAAACTCCTCTGTAGGGACTGGCACCAATATCCAGACATACTCACCTCTGCTAGATGTGTATTTCATTAAATGCATGGAGTCAGGTATACTTGACAGGACTACATCATCCTCTGCAAGGATTCGTTCACCTGTCTGGTGGACATCTGCAATACATAAGTGTCTATAACATGGATAACATACCACTGCCAGGGACAAACTAGCAGCAGTTGGCCATTTGTAAGCAATGTGTCACTACTGTGAATGGGATCACTCTTGAAAACCTGTACAGGAAACCCAGAGCCAACATTGTTGACATCCACAATCATCTCTCATTCTGCATGTATGTCGGCAACATCACAGGTAGCACCTACATCTGCTTGCTTTTGGTGGTCAAGGACACCAGCTATAACAGTGCTGTATGTATGGCATACTTGATGCCTGACAGAGTCTCTACAGGCTTCACCCCTTGTCCCTCCCATCAGTACATCAGGATGTCAAAAATACCTACCCCCTTCTCCTATATGTAGGGAACACGCCACCACTGCCATGTGAAATTCATGTTATACATCCACCATGGGAGTCTATCACATGACAGGATGCATCATACATGACTCCAAGCTTTACCTTGCAACAACAAAAGCCACTGTATTCAAAGGAGGCCTGACTAATGCCTTTGTCCCAGCCATGTGAAGGGCAATCACTGTCACCCCTTTACACTAAGGTGGGGTACCCACCAATCTGTCACATTATACACCCATCAGCCTAACTTGGCTGTTCTACAAGGCCATAGCACAGTCTATAATGAACCTCATTAGCAAAGACATTGGCAAACTCCACACACTCCATCACGCACAGTTAGGCTTTGTCAAGGAAAGGATCATGACTGTTACACTCAGTGGCCTCTTTGACACAGTCACCAAAGCCATTAATTGGAGGGTCACAGTGCACACTGCCTACTTTGACCTGGAGAAAGTCTTTGACACTATATCCCACCTGACCATAATAGATATATGCTCCCAAGTATGCATCCCACCATATGTTACCATGGATCTATATTACAACCACAAAAAGTCAATTCAGCGAATGGCATTTTACATTGAAAATGCCGTTCAACGAACTGTTATAGTGGGATTGTTGCACAGTGAAAATTGGAAAATTTGCCCTTTCCTCACTGTAGTGTGATCTCAGAGTTGGTATGTATAATTAGTGGGGGGTGTAGGGGACACAGCCCTACACAAGAGCAAGTTCGACGAATGGCATTTTTAATGGAAAAGTCGTTCTCTGAACTGACTTTTCATGGTTGTAATTTAGACCCTGTTACCACAGGGGTAGCACACTGGCACACTGACATGACCCAACTAGTCCATATAGGGGACTTCACCCCAAGCAGTTGACCCATAACTAGCAACATAACCTGTTGTTCTGTGTTTGGGTCACTGTTATGAGTGATGTACATGTCTGTGGTGCAGGGCACAGCCATTGGCCAGTGGCCAACCATGTCTGAAGATGACTGCATGCTGTGTGCTGTCACCAGATTCCCTACTGATGTGGACATCTGCCTAGGAGGGTCTCATGCAGATAAATGAATGGTGCCAGAAACATGGCCTCAGGCCACATACCATGATATGCTGTGGCAAACCATTTGTGGAGAGTGACCGCCCCACATATTATCACAGTATTAACAACATCCTAGGCATGCAATCAGTCGTGTGGGATCTGTGCACACATGTTGATGTCAATATGAGATGTCACCAACATCTTGCTTCTGTTGTTTGGTAAACCTTCTAAATAGGCCACCTCACACTACAGGTATATCATCCAGGAACATGGGGTCCTAACATCCCTGTATTCTCCACAATAAGTTCCATTATTGTGTAAAATGCCCCATTTGTCATTCACCTCACACAGCACATGCAGCAACTGGTGACATCACAAATGTTCCCCACCAGGGAGTACCAGAGCACCAACATCTGCAATACACAAATGGGCTATAAGCCCAACCCTCTGCCTGGTGTCATACATACTCGTCAGAGGTGACATCTGTCTGACATGCAAGGCAATCACGGACTCCACATTGCTGGCCCTGATGCACATGTGCAACTCAAGCTCCACTCTATTAAACACACATACACACACACACACACACACACACACACACACACACACACACACACACACACACACACCCTCAACCTGGTGTGTGACATCAACTGGTCTTCTTAGCAGCTCAGATGTGTGTCCCACGCACTCACCCTGCTGTGGAATGGTTACCCTGTCCACATCAGGCAGGGTAGCTATTTACACCTTTGCAGGTAGACCCAGAATAACTGGATGGGTAACTGCACAGACACCCTTGGGATACCACCTGTGTCCCTGTTGGGCTGGGGCATCAGGTGCTGCCCTGCATACATATAGGCTACCATGTAGCCTAGGCATATGGGGGCTCAGGGCCTATAGCCTAGTAACCTCATATTCTCCTAGGTATATCATTTATGGACTGTGGGCTGTGACAGACTGTGTTGTTATGTATCCACACCCATCCCTGCCATCGACTGTGGTGTAGCCCTATGGGTAACGTTACAGTACTATGTCATACAGTCAACATCCAAGAGCTACGTGAGTGGTACTACAAGTGCATGTGAACATTCCAGCAATATCTGTGCTACACAATAACTGAGAGCAGTGCATATGAGGTGTAGGGCTTCCTCTTCGTAGGTGTCCTACATCTGAAGTACCCAGATGTTTGTGGAATGTGTACATGTGCCTGATCTATGTGGACCCCATGCGAGATAAATGTGGATGTCTGGAAACCAGTTGGAAAGTATGTAATGGATGTCCCCAAGGGTGAGGACTGTGTCTGTGACATGCCATACCCCTCAGAACACAGTAATGGTACATTAATATTTTGTACTGTATTCATTCCCTTACATTGTATGCTCAATATGTACACACTGTTGCTGAAGCAGAGCCTGTGCCCACTCACTACTACTGCCTATAACTTCCTGTCCTGCAGCAGGGAGTCACCAGGTATGCTAGCCATGGTTGTCAGGCAATGAGATACAGGTGTGGAGTACGCAGTTACCTAGCCAGAGTACGGCGGGAACAGTCATGGACACCTGGACAATCTTTGAACTAACCCTGTATGATATTCACAGACTGAGAGGGGATCATGACACTACATAATGTGCTATGCCAGCTGTATCCACCAGTATTTGCTGTCACTATTGAACAACAGACAATCCAGTAGCATTTCTATGTGAGCTGACCATTGCTTGGGGGACTCAGGGGCCAGAGCTGCAATCTATGTCACTGCAGACAGAGCCAAAAGGCAAGACTATAGGTGCTGGACAGCAGACTAACAACAAC
This sequence comes from Protopterus annectens, assembly GCF_019279795.1. NCBI lineage: Eukaryota > Metazoa > Chordata > Ceratodontiformes > Protopteridae > Protopterus > Protopterus annectens. The sequence goes on along the minus strand of NC_056741.1, from coordinate 1,872,400,656 downwards.
ATGTCATTCCAAGATATGTTGTTGAGACCTACTGTTGAAATTCCTATTTCTTATGACTGCACCCCCACATCTGCATTCCATTACATGGTTAACTGTATGACAAACCTGATATACTGCTGCACTCCTTTGTGAGCAGAACTCCAGTGGTATTTCTCCTTGGAAATTGCAGTCTGTCTTCATGAAGTAAATCACAGACCTCTGTATCATAGGCAGCAACTTGCCTTTTGTAGGTAATGCTCATGAACATCACCTGATTGCTTGTGCACCAACCTGTGACTCACAATTGCTAATATCATACAAAACAGCTGGGTTGTATTGCCATTACCCAATGACATGAGAACATAGTGCTATAATTAAAACCTTCATATAGGCCATGGCCTTTTTTCTGACCTGTGAGGAGGACAATATTGATGTGTGGGAGCTACAGCATCACAGAGGTTATGTAGAAATACTCTTCAGTGTTTGGATTGATGTATGTCCACAGTTGTGCATGCTATGACTGGCCATTGTTAACAGAGTTTCTGATTCTGTGGCAGGTTACTGCTGAATAATATGTGTGTTGGGCAGAGTAAGGAGACAGGCAGTTGTGAGTGTCATACATCATTTATATCTTAATGTGCATGCTGCTGCAGTTGATGCTGGTCTATCAGCTGTGTATGTTTTCAGGGGGAGACTGTGATACATCCTGACATTCCCCCCCAACCCTGTATGTATGGATGTTGTGTGGATGCCCTGTTCTAGGTGTTTGGGAAGTATTGTAGGTCTGTAATAGGTATCTGAACATATTGCTGCATGTGTAGCAGGCTGCATCTGCTGCATTCTGGCTAGGTGTCATACTGAGCATTGTGAAGAGATTGAGGGACATCAAACTGTATATGTGAGTGAGGGAGCAGTGTCAGCTCTTGTGTCACAGGATGGCCAGGGTGAGGGCACCCGTAACAGTCCAGGTGAGTGAAGCATGTGCCTCTGGTACACATGTTAAGTAGTAGTACCATCCAGAGAGTGACAGGGGATATTTAGGAAATGTGTTCACATTTGTGACATGTCCCACCATCCAGGCTTTTTACATGCTACTGTGGGTGGCATTGACTGCAGTAGCAGGCAGCAACCAGTTATGCTGGACATTGCAGGGTTCAGTAATTTCTAGGTTGTATTGCCAAGCATGCAGTTGTTATGCAACAGACTTGTACTGTGGGCCTGAACTGTGGGTGTCCAAATGTCAGACATGCTAGAAATGTAACAGATAGAGCTACTGAGCCATTATTATGGGAGGTGTAGTTGCAAGACATATGTGTAGGCATACAGTGTGTTACACAGGATTGGCATGAACATGTGTCTTTAGATGGCTATGACATGTGACACTGACCTGTCTGTCATGCTTTTGTAAAGTCAGTCTGCACTGCATGGTCAGTACTTCAATACACAGAATATTTTTGATGACAACCATGCCATAAGTAGATGAGACAACTGTTGACATTCTGCAACAGTCTGTGCAGTTGTCAGCTGTATCTGATATAGTATGTCCCCTATCAATCCATCAACATGTCTTTGGCTGTGTTCTAGTTCAGTGTCTGCATCACAGCCATAAGTACGCTGTCATTTATCTCATTATATGTAGAAGTAGTGGCAAGTGGTAATCAGGATGTCTTTATAAAAACACCAGTAATTCCAGAGAGTTGAGTTGTCCTACTGGTGTATTGTACTGAAATGTAGTTCAGAGGTTCGTGGTTTTAATATTTGGCAGGGGTGTCTTTTCCCCTAATGTTACATCACTGTACTGCATGATATATTTACAAGAATAGCAGTAATTCTCCACAGCTGAGTTGGCCTAGTGGTGTTTTGCTTTGATTGTAGTTCAGAGGGTCCTGGGTTCAATAGTTAGTAGGGGTGTCTTTTTTCACAATGTTACATAATTGTACTGCATGATATATTTACAAAAGCAACAATAAACCTTCAGAGTAGAGTTAGCCTAGTGGTGTGTAGTTCTAACTCTAGTTCAGAGGGTCCTGGGTTTGAGACTTGGTGGGGCTGATTATTGTATTACTGGGAAGAACAGGGTCTGAATCAGATAAGGTGATTAAAGCAGTTTTAAGTGGGTTTGCATGGGTTTGCCTGCCATGCCACAAGGCTAAGTGGTGCTTATCCCCGCTTAAACCTGCACTATTTTCAAAGAATGAAAAGAAAAAAGAGGTGATAGGAAAGTGGTGAAATGGGGGCAAGCAGGTGGAAAATCAATTTGAAAGGCAACTAGGGATGTGCAGGACAGGTGTAGGAATGGACCATAGCTCTCCATTTCTTGGACAGCAACAGCTGTGCATGATATGGACAATTTTGAATTTGGAGGCTTACACCCCACAGAGAAAGGTTGTGGGCAACATAACTTTGTTGATTAATTGCTGGGATGATTGATTGATAAAAGTGTACAGGGGTGCAAAATGGTGAGCTATGTATGGGGCAATATTTTTTTGCGGAACAGATGCCCTTTTTTAAGGAGAGAGTGGAATGTTGGGGAAGGGTTGTAGGTACATTTGGGTAGGAGAGGTGCCTTCTGTAAATGTGAATAGTATTAAACAAGGAATTTTGGAGAAGATTGATACATGTGACATAGATGTAATTATATTAGAAAACACAAGATTTTTAACAAATGAAGAAATATTGCAAACAGAGAAACTAATGGGAGGAAAAAATATGGAATTTGAGAAATGAGAGATGTTCTGGAATAGCTATAGTCTGCAGAAATGCCGTTAAGATATTAGATGCAACTTTAGCAAAATGGAAGATTAACTATTGTAGATTTAAAATGGAAAGAGCAAATTATAGAATTATAACATTAAATGCTTATACCAATTGTAAAGAAAGGGAAAACTTATTTAATCAGATTTTAGATTATATAGTAATAAATATGACTACTATAATAAAAGGAAACAAGCATAAAAAGAAAAGAAATGATATAAGAAAAATGTTTGAAATTATAAGATGTGGGTCTATATTAACTTATCAAAAAACATCTTCATCAAATGCCTCCTCATTGACCAATAAACAGCAAACTCCCAAATCTCAGAATGGACACATCAGCAATTTTTTTTTCCCAGGGGAACATATTGCTTGGCCAACAAAAAAACAAACAAACAAACTTTCAAACCCTACAATGTGGAGAGCTTTACCCCCACACCCCATCAATGTGGGGGGGCTGTGCCCCCACACACCCCTAACTAAATATACCAACTTCAAGATCACACTAGAGTGGGGAAAAGGGAAAATTCCTGATGATGGCCAAGTGTTTTTTTCCCCTGGGAAAAAATTAGCTGAAGTGGCCATTCAAAGATTTGGAAGTTCGCTGTTTATTGGTCAACAAAGAGGCATTCAATGAAGATGTTTTCTGATAAGGTAAAATAGACCCATAAGATGTGGTAACTTAAAACTTTGGGACAAAAGTTCATGGACTTACAAAAGAATATGTTTAGAACTGAAATAGATTGTTTTATATTATCAGAAAAGTTTAGTTACAGAGAAGGGGACATAGTTGAAACAGGATTTTCTGATCATCTTGCAATATGGCTAGAGATAATGGAAAACAAAGAATATATAAAAGCATATAAAAGAATAAAATGGATAAATGAGAAAGCATGGAATGAAGAAGGGAACAGATTAGTAATATAGTTATGGAACAATCATATTACCATGAGAGCATTTTATAAATATTGGTCTGAATGGTGGCTGATATTTAAGGAAACAAATGTGAAATGGGACTGAGGATGGGTGGATGGATATACACACAGACACATCTCTCTCTCTCTCTCTATATATATATATATATATATATATATATATATATATATATATATATTTACAGTGGTAATATGATGTGACAAAAGTAGAGATATAAAAATATAAAAGCATATATAATGATGCATTGAAAGATGTAGATCCTAATGAAAGAAAGTACTTTAGCAAAGAAAAAAAAGAATTCTATGAAGTAAATCAAGAGAAATTACAAGGATTATGTAAGACAAGGGGTCTATGTTAGTTAATTGAATTAACAGAACATCACATTTTAAATAACCAAGACGAGAAGAATGAGCATTTACAACAGTGAGAGTGCACAAGATCAGAACATTAAATTAGCTATATATTTTGAATGCAGATTGTGATACAATGAGGACTGGGAAATCTACCCTTTTCCTCACTGTAGTGCAATCTCGGAGTTGGTATATATAATTTGCAGGGGGTGTGGTGGCACAGGGGGCTTGGTAGATTTCCTGATCCTCACTGTACCATGATCTGCATTCAAAATATATAACTGGTTTGATGTTCTAAGTTCCGATCTTGTGCACTATCGCTGTTGTAAACATTAATTCTTCTCCTCTCATTTATTTAAATTTTGGTGTTCTGTTAATTCAATGAACTAAAGTAGATCCAAGAAAAGATATGTTTTACAAGAAAAAGAGAAGAAGTATCAGGTTACTTAAGCATATTAGTAAAGGAAGATGGTTGTGCAATGAGAGAAAAAAACTGTTAAAGGAGACATAGAACCCAGAAAAAGATTCTGAATAGTGCAGTACAATATATAATAGAAATGTTTAAAGAAAAAGAAAGAAGGTGGTGAAAAAACATGTAAAGTAAAGAAAGTTAACAGACAAAGAGAATAACCAGTTGGACTAGGAGATTTCTTTATTCATCCATCCATACTCAACCCCTTTTCCCATTTTGCGCATGAGGTAGGAAAAGTAAATAGAGTCAGGTACAGGACTAGATGGAATAGGTTATGAAATGTATAAAAATTTAAGGGACTAGCAAAAAATTTATATTTTCTAAAGATATTGAATGAATGGTTAAATGAAGATTTCTATGTATAAAGAATTATGTAGCAGAATACTTAAACTGATATGGAAGAAGGAAGATAGAAGACAATTTAAAACCTGGAGGCCAATAGTATTGAATAATAATGATTATAAGATCTTTATGAAAATAATACAAAAGAGATTTGAAACTAAAATGGTAATGTCAAAGAAGATAGTATATGCACTTTGAAGAGGAAGTGTTGTCAAGAATTATTAATGATAGAGAATATGTGGATGATATTATGAATAGAAAAGAAGTAGTGAAAATCATGATAGGAAACCTTAATATGGCATATGATATAATTGGACATGAAATCTTATTGGTAATAATGAAAGAATATAATATCCTTGGGAAAGTATGGAAATTATGTATATCAGCATAAGGTAATAATAAAGTAAAAAATAAAGTAAATGGTTGGTTAAGTCAAGAGGTACATATGAAGAGTGGTGTAAGGCATGGATGCCCAATGAGTTGTATACTCTTAGGATTAGTTATTAATGTGATAGTATGTGAAATAAATTACAAAATGAAGAGGCAGAATACATAACACCTGAAGAGTTAAAAATTCCAGTCCTGTTAACATATGCAGCTGACATTATTGTAATAATAATGGCAAAAAGCAAAATTTGGATAAAAGAAGTAATGATTTGCACAGATGAGTATCTAGATATGATGAGAGTGGCTTTAAATAATGAGAAAAGTAATGGTTTAGGTGATGTAGTAAAGATAGATGTATATATTTCACAATAAATTAAATTCTCTGTTAGGTATAAAATTTGGGAATAAAGATGTAAGTAGACTTTGGTTGGAAAAGCAATAGAAGAAATAAAACAAACCTGTCTTTTCTAGAGAATATACACATTATCATCCAGAAGGAAGTAATATTATTTAATAAATGTAATACTGATGGGGAAAAAAAAGCATTTTTACCAAGTACATTTATGTTGCCGACAGTATTTGAAAATGAATTATTGCAGATAATTTTAAATATACACAAGGTTCGTGATTTAATCCAGTAAAAGGAGGAGTTTTGTATGTAAATAAAGAGGAAGGGGTTATGGTTTAATTAACCCAGTAGTATATGCTGCTTTATTAAATTGTACAAAATGTTAAAATTGATAAATGAAAAAGATGACAGATTATTAGAAAAAGTGTATAAATATAAGTATGATAAATGTTGGGGTATGGTAAAAAAGAGAAAAAGTGTGTATACATGAAGAAATAAAATATGATCATGAAAAAAATATTTTTGTGGAAAATAAAAATCGATTATATAGAAAAAGAAAGAAAAGTATGCTATAAGAATGCAATGATAAAACATTACTATGTAAAACCATGGGAAATTCTAACACATGAAAAAATAAATAAATCTATAAAAATAAGAAGCAAATGGCATAATCAGAAAGTAGAGTGTCAATATTTTTTGTGGAGACTTGAAAATTGCCAGTTAAAGGAAATATGCCATATAAAAAGAAAAGTAACAAAACATGTTTAAATTGTCAAGAAAAAGAAACCACTGAACATGTATTTTTAAAATGTCAAAAAGTTAAACAAAATTATGGGGAAACTATGTAAAGAAGTCTTTTTAATATATAAAAGTGGTCGATAAACATAGAAATGATTAAATATGGATATTATATGAATAGAAGTAAAGTATATGTTAAAAGAATAGATAAAAAGTTATTTATGTCATATGGATTATATGGAATGAAAGAATAAATTAAGTTATGATTAATGGTAAATGGATTTTAGCAACAGTATTAAGTAAAATCAGAAGGTGATTATGGGAAAAGTAAAGGGATGAAAATTTAGTATGATAATAAGGAAAATTCTGAATATTTGTAAATATACTTATATATATATATATATATATATATATATATATATATATATATATATATATATTTGTATATTTGTAGATATGTAAATGTGTTGTAAATAAGTGTTCTTTTTTGAATATAAATAAATGACTCTTACTTTTTTGATAGGTGCCATGAGATTATTTACATCGACCTGAGCTATCACCAACTCAAGCAGGTAGGGCCTCAGTTTAATATCTCATCAAAAGTACAGCACACTCAGGATTACAGCATCTCCATTATGCTACACTGCAGTGTCAGAATTGATCTACCTGGTGTGGGAGCTGAACCCACAGCCCTATGCACCAAAGGCAGGTGGGCAACCTGTTTTGATAGTCATACTCAGATCTTGGACATTCAGTTTAGTATTTAATAACATAAACAAGTTAAGAATAGCAGTAAAATATGTTATTTCTCAAACTAAAGTGACTAACTCTATCAGAACATTTGAGCACTGTTCCCACTGTTATAAATATAATGATAATTTTATTTATTTATTATTTAATATTTGTTAACTGGGAAAGTCCAACTAGGACAAAGTCTATTTTTAGCAGAGGTCTGGGGAGAAATGCTCCAGATGCATGTCTTTGAAATGTAAGAGGAAACTGGAGTACGCAGACGAAGCCCACATAAATGCAGGGAGGACATGCAGACCCCACACAGAAGGCACGCCAGCCCAGAATCAAACCAGAAAACCTCTTGCTGTGAGACAACAATGTTAACTGCTGCACAACTGCATGAATAATAACTGCTACTCCCTTCCATCTTGTTGAAAAGGACACCTATGTAAATTTGGAGAGGAGGACCTTAACTTGAGAATGAATTACACCTATCTGGCTGCAAAACAGCAGTGGCTGCTGCTACACATTGTGAATGTAAAGCAATATTCCAAACATGTCAAAGGCCTAAGTGAGATAAAAATATAAACCTGAAATAGCTTGTCAATGCATCAAGTAGGCAGATACCCATTGTCACCTTTGCCTATCATCTTTTTAAAGGATTTCTATAGTTTGAAAATATTTATGCAACACTCTTGGGTTTAGCACCAAGGCCCTGAACAATCCTTCTCAACTGCTGTTAACGGGTGTCTTGAGGATCAACATTTGCAAATTCATAGTTCCCTTATTATGGGCAGGAACGCTGAACTTATTTTTATAGTGATTACGGACAACTGCCTAGCAGCAGGCAGTACTTGTCTATTGGTTCTCTTTATCAGCTCTTGTATGCAGGTATTGATTAGTAACCTCACCAGTCATTATATGCCTTTGAAGAACTAGCAATGATATATACTCCTGCTTGAAGTTCTGGGATGAACCTTGCAACTAACATAAAATGTTGATATAAATGCACAGCATAACTTGAAATAACAGACTCCTTCACTTCTTTTGCTGCAGTATGACACATCTCCCTTTTATAAAAATTAACTAATTTTAACATGATTATTTGATGCTGTCTATTCTTGTGAGGTATAATCTACAATGACCCATGTGTTCATTTCTTGACATACTTGTCAGATAACTCAAAAGTTTTGACCAAAAAATGCTATAGATACGGCAGTACACATTTACTCTCAAGACCTTCTTTAAGGCTTTAAATGTTTGATAACACAATGCTATACTGGTTTTGACTCTAGTGTGAATGGTCTAGGTAATATAACATGATATAACTTTAAAAAAACAAATATTTATGATTTCTTCCTTTGTAAACTATGTACTAATAGTTAAAAGAGTGTTATTAATATTAAAATGTTGTTTGGGGCACTTTTCTGTGGTGCTGTGTGTGCTTGTAGTCATTTTAAATGAATTAGAAGAAACTGAAAGTAAAAAACTGCTCTCAAAGCTCATGGCCTGTTCTAGAACTCTAAAAGCTTCACTTACAGTTCTTTGCTTTCCTGCCGAAGCCATGAGCTGGTAAAATATGATCTGATGTTGTTAATCTTCTTTCCATTCATCACTGATGGGTTTAGTTCCGAGCCCCTCGGAACCATGTCGGCCTGATACCAAGCTTTCGTACACCAAAAAAACTCTCGAGCTAAGCTGCTACCCACAATGCTCTTCTCACTGTTACCTCATATCTCATTTGCTGCATAGCCATATAGCCTTGTTTCACCAAGCTCTCAAGCTAAGTGGTATATTTTTGATATTTTTGATACATATCTCTACCTAGTCTTTTTCTAAAACTTTCTAAAATGTTCTCCTTTCTACTTTACTAGTATACTTGTTCTTAGTGTGCTTGTGGCCAGCTTGGTCTGTTAGTTGCACTGTTTGTAAACCTTGGTGCAACAATTGATACAACAACACTCATAAAATATGTCTGAGAAAAAAGGATCTTCAGGATTTAAACATTGTACCTCTTGCAATGATAAACTTCCTAATAGCGATTCTCATGATGACTGTGTTTATTGTCTGGGGGGTTCCTCATCTTTCTGTTCAACCCCGCTGTCAAATATGTTAGTTTCAGTCAGTGGACACTGAATGAACGAATGAATAAATTGATTTTGAAAGGCCTTCTTGCTTCTCCTTTCTCAGAGGCCCTTTCTGTGTCGGAGGTCTCAACCTCTCCAATGAGGGACAAGAACTGTCCCCACTCTGATCCCTCTTCACCCGCTGGTGTTAGAGGTAAGATGCCTAAACATAAGGCCCACAAAACTTCCTTAGAGCATAGACTTGCTACTTCAGCTCTGACTACTGCTGTTCTGAGCTCTGCTCCAAATACCATTATGACTCAAGCCATTTTGGATACTACCAGATTTTCGATGTCGGCACCACCTTAGGCACTGACTCCTCCAGCTACTGTACCGACCTTGCCTTCTACTACTTTGAAATCGGTACCGACCTCTGCCACTACTTTGGAACCGATGACATCAACTCCGAGTGCTCCATCAGCACTGAGCCCTTTTACTGCACCATTGATTACTTTGCTTCCTGTCTCCAAATTAGAGTCTATGGTGCCACTAGCTCAGACACCACGGACCTGACACTCCCCTTCTTTGGATCCGTTCCTGGGTCAGATGTACAGCCCTTTTTTGGATTGACCTGACTCCCCTTCAGGAGTATCCACCAGGTCCACCAGGAGTATATGCGAACTTGATGTGGTGCACCTGTTGGATCAGCTGTTAATGGCCAGAGGGAAGCATCCCTTCCTTAGACTCATGTTTGGGGGGTGGAGTCCTCAGTTCAGAGCATGGTTCCGAGTGTTTTATTGGTTCTGCCCCCGCATCTGGGAATAATACTTGCCCCGATCCTGTTTGAGGCTCCATCTCTGGGAGCAGGTCCGACAGAGTGGGGTGTGACCCTGGTTCCGAGGTTGTCCTTCTCGGTTCTGGGCTCCCACTCCTCTTTGGGTAGGCCTGCTTTTTGGGTGACGGAGAGGGTGCTTGCTTTGGGAAGTGCTCCTCCAATGTTGGAACTTCATCCTGTTCCCTCTGACCTACAGCTACCATGAGACACTTCCCCAGGACACTGGGAGAAGAAGCCTCAGGAAACCCCAGTTTGGGGTACCCACCCTTCCGAGTCTTCCTTAGATATTTCCACTGAGGAACCTCCTTGGAAGTAGGCATGCAAGAGGAAGCACATAGATTCTCCTGAAGAGGCTTTGACAGAAGACATGGACTACGATGATGGGGAGGTTTCCCCAAGGTCACTCCCAGATGATGTTTCCTTCAGAGACATCTTGGAATTATTAAAACAGAGGGGTGGCTGGAAGCCCTCCAACCCTTCCTTGGAGGAATCCATGTTCCTGCAGCCTTTTCGCTTCCTGTCTTCTACCTCTTGGGTGACCCCACCTGCCGAGGAGTTAATCCAGCTCATCATGCAGCATGTTTGGGAGAATGCTGACTCTATTGAGGCCATTCCCCAAAGACCTGATAAGATTCTTTCTCCCCCCCAGAAGAGCATCCAAACTGGTCCAGAGTTTTGCCAGTTGATGCTATGGTGGTGGCAGCGGCCACTAAAAAGGATCTAGCGGAAGAACGTCCTAATGCCCACCCACCCAACAAGGAATCTCAGGCTGTGGTCAGGTTGGAGAAGCAATTCTTTGCTTCACCGACCTTTGCTGTCAGCTCCCTGAACTACTTGGCACACTTCACGAGGCTCCAAAGAGATCTGATTACCAAACTTTCTGGATCCCTCGCGGGTTAAGTTTCTGATGAGGCATGGGACAAGGTTGCCTCTCAACTTGCCACCCTTGAATCTATTTCCAATTCATCCATGAGGCTGCTCTCCCACGCAACTGAAGGGGCAGCCAGAGCTGCAGGTATAGGCATCGTTATTAGGCATCATCCCTGGATGCGCATCTCCGATATCACAAACTCCTTCAAGTCCTCCTTTTTGAATGCTTCTATTGAGCCATCTTCCTTGTTTGGTTCTAAAGTGAAGGACATGCTAGCCAGATGTGAGCAAGATGGAAAGACTCTGTCTACCATTAGCCTACATTTTTCCAAGCCTCAATGTTCTTTTTCCAGGAACCAGAGGAGTGGGAAAATCTGGCACAAGAAATCTCAGGGTTCTTTGAGTAAAGAACGTGGCAAGGATTCCCCCAGAGGCAGAAGGGATTTCAATGGTGGAAGGCAACTCAGAGGGGGGTCCCCGAAACCAAGACTCCAGAGATTTCTTTACTGGGCGGTCTTATCAATACTCCTGAAGTGTCGCCTGATTGCTTTCCTCTGGAAGCAGTCGGGGCTTGTTTTTCTCTGCATCAAACTGCGTGGTGCTCTATTACAAATGATCGATGGGTGCAAAGAATAATCTCCAGAGGCTACTACATCCCTCTAACCTCCTGTCCAACACCTACAAAAAACCTTCCCGATGTTCCACTCAAGCAAAGGGAAGAAGTGGCTTCAGAGATAACAAAGCTGTGTCACAAAAGAGTCATCCAATCAGTCCCTCCAGACCAATGCAGATCCGGTTTTACTCAAGATTCTTTTCAATGCAAAAAAGACCGGGGACTGGAGACACATCCTGGATCTCAGCCACTTAAATCACTTGTACAAACCAAGTTTTGCATGGTCACTATTCAATCCATTCTCCCATTTTTAAGGGAGGATGTTTGGATGTGCATGATAGACCTCCGGGATGCATATTACCACATCAAAATGGACAAATGCTCTAGGAGTCTCCTTCACTTCCATCTAGGAGCCAATCATTACCAGTTCTGAGCCCTGCCATTCAGTCTCTCGATGGCCCCCAGAGTGTTCTCGAAATGTCTAGCAGTGGTGACAGCTCATCTGAGACTTCAAGGATTCCAGGTGTTTCCATATTTGGATGATTAGCTCCTCTCCACCCCCACCAAGTGTCTTCTGACTATAGCCCTCTGATACACCCTTTCACAAGCAGAGTCCCTGGGAATCACTGTACACTGGGAGAAATCCAACTTAGAACCTACCCAACAGCTGGAATGCATAGGGTCAGTTTTCGATACTTGATCCTGTCTGGTATCTCTCCCAGTTCACAGGCTTCAGAGGTTAAGATTGCAATTGCATGTGATACTCTGTCAAAAGACAGTGTCAGTGAGGGAAGTTCTCCAGGCTCTGGGATCCATTGCTGCAGCCATTCGAATAGTTCCTCTGCCAAGGTTACACATGAGACTGTTACAATGGCTCCTATTGTCCCAGTGGTTTGCAAATCTTTACCTCCTAAACTCGCAGGTGCTCATAATCAACTCTTGCAAGCAAGATCTCCTTTGGTGGATGAGGCCAGATGCAGAACTTTGGTGTCACCCCTTTCAGACCCCTCAACCCAATGCCACTGTGACCATGCATGCTTTTCTGATAGGATGGGGGGGGGCATTTTCAGGGAAAGACAGTCCAAGGCATGTGGTTGAGCTTAGACGCCAGCCTGCATATCAATGTTCTGGAGTTAATACCGGTGCTGTTAGTGTTGCAGGCATTACATTCACTTCTTCCCCCTGGAATGATTGCAATTCAGTCAGACAATATGTCAGTAGTCTAGTACATCAACAAACAAGGAGGAACCAAATCCTACCCCCCTGTGTCGATTTGGCCATGAGAATTTGGCACTGGGCGATAACTTCTGATAGCTTTCTAATAGCAACGCACATTCCAGGGAGTTCCAATGTGATTGTGGACAGGTTGAGCAGATGCATTCTCCTTCCACATGAGTGGTCTCTCAATCCCAAAATGATGGCAGAAATTTTCAGCCAATGGGGCCAACCCTGCTGTGACATCTTCGCCTCCCCTATGAACAACAAATGCAGCAGCTATGTTGCCCTCTTTCCCCCAGAGGGGGAGTCCCCGAGAGATGCTCTGAGTCACAATTGGCCCATGGGTCTCCTCTATGGCTATCCTCCAATTGCCTTGATACCACCATTCTTAAACAAAGCAACTCAGTTGAGATGCAAAGTGATCATCATTGCCCCATTCTGGTCTCGTCAAGTGTGGTTCTCCTTCCTCTGGCCTCATCTGTTACAGCCTCCATGGATCCTGAACACTCAACCAGACTTGATTTCTCACCCCCAAGGGTTGACTCACCCAAATCTGTCCAGCCTCAAGCTGACAGCTTGGTTTCTCCACTTCCATTAGTCACCAGGCAGGAAGCCCTTTCCTCACCTGTTAGTGATATTATTCTGGCACCCCATAAACCATCCACCAGAAAACTTTATAGAGATAAGTGGAAAAGGTTTTCTCTATGGACTAAAGAGTGGTTGCTAGATCCATTATCAGCTCCGGTCTCTGTCATCCTTCAATACCTATCTGAGTTCTTTGAAAACGGAGCATCAGCCTCTACCATACGAGTCCATTTGGCAGCAATCTCCAATTTCCATAATGGATTAGAGGGCACTTATATCCCTTCACGTATGCAAAACTTTTCTCAAAAGAGTGTTTTATAGCAGACCTCTAATTAGACGTCCATTAGAGATGTGGAATATGTCCCTAGTACTGCAGTCACTGTCTCAACCCTCCTTTGAGCCTGCTGCAAAATGTGATCTCAAATTCCTCTCCTGGAAATCTCTCTTTCTGATAGCTGTCACTTCAGCTAGATGGATCTCAGAATTATAGGCCTTATGCATCAAGAGAAAGCAATGCAATGCTCTGCACGTACGGAAATGCATGGCCAAACCATAGACAATTCAAAACACCAGTGGCCAGCATAAAGAGTACATCATGCACTTGTAAATAAAAATCAAGTATAATTTACATGAAATACTTTATTCAGACCAGTTTTGGCTACCCAGCCTTCTTTAGTGAAAAAGCATTACATAATAAATGCATGATGAAACTATATATACACCCCCAACCAATAACAGACATGGACCAACCAAGAAATAGCAAGTACATAGAATATGTATATAAAACAATGAATGTAAGTTAGAAATGTATGTCAATAATACATATACATATGTAAATAACAAAATACATATGCAAAAGTTATTTCATACATATAGATACATACAAGCAAACTGTATACATATATATATATATATATATATATATATATATATATATATATATATATATATATATATATATATATATATATATCAGAATCCTAAGACTATAAGCCATAAAGTCAAAGTCCAAAAAATCGACAACTAAAATCTGAAAAGTAATAAAAAAAAAACAAAATAAAAAAAAATCCTGAAAAAAATTGCAAAACACAAAGCTGGCATTGTGGCTTTTTCATTATTTGGCTTCTGGTGTTGGGTCATGCGTTGTGTTAGGGTAAGTGGTGTTAGGTTTTGGGTTGGTTAGGGGGTGGGGTAAGTGAGTAGTTGTTAGTGGTGCAGGGTGAGTTACATGTGTTTTAGGTCATTGTGTGGGGTTGTATGCAGGTTAGGTGAGTGAGGGTGGGGTAGAGGTCAGAGTCAGGTTAGGGTCAGGGTTAGGGTTATAGGGTTAGGGTTAGGGTCTAGGTCCATATATACACATACACAAAAAATGTAATATATATATATAAATATATACACATATATAAAACACAACAGAAAGTAACCCAATGGTCTGTGGTGTCCTTCATAAGTGGTCATTGAGTCCTGGGGAAAATAGCACTCCTAAATTAATGATCCAATATTTTTCTTTGTGATTAAGGATAGTGTGCCAGCCTTGTTGGTTACTCCCGTCTCCAGTAATTCTATCTATTACCATAAACCTGAAATCAGCATTGGCATGTTTGATACTATGTCTGTATAGGGCATTGGTCTCCCTTTTATTTCAGATATCACTTCTGTGCTCCGACATCATAATTCTCAATGAGCGAGAAGTTTGGCCGACATAAGAAGCAGAACATTTACATGTGGCCAAATATACTAAACAGCTGCTGGCACAATTGCCAAAGACCCTGAGATCATATACCCTGCTGGTGTTTGCACTAATACATTGTTTTAATTTGCTCACAAATTGGCATGACCCACAATGCCCACAGGGGAACATTCCCAATAATTGACCCCCAGTCATGGTCATTTGTTTGTATACTGTTTCCCCAATCTCTTTATGTTTATAGTTTGAAAAATGAGCACATAAAGTTCTTCCACGTCTATAAGAGAATTGGCATCTGGGGCCCAAACATTCCCTAAGTTGGTCATTGGCCATGTGTATATTACAATGAGTATCTAGCACATTCCTAATGACATTATTATTACGTCCATAGGTTGTAACAAACCTAAGATTTGGACCTTCTTGTGTTGGCCTACACTGTTTGTACTCCAAAAATGTGTGCCTATCCTGAGCAGAACTCCAGTCACTGGCAATGGCAATATCGGACTCCCTCTATCCCCTATCCAAAAACCTGTTACACAAATCCTGCCTGGCATGTTCAAACTCCTGTGTAGATGAGCTGATTCTTTTAATACGCATAAATTGTGACTTTGGAATGTTGCGGATGGTGTGGCGGGGATGCATACTAGATGCATGGAGCGCTGTTGTATTATGGATATTTACGAAATGTCTTTGTACTAAGAGTATGGTCCTCATTCCTATACACAGTTATATCCAAAAAATTTATACTGTCATGATGTGATGTAAGAGTAAACTCAATACCCCACAAATTATCATTAAGATATTACAAAACTTCCTGTAAATATGCCACATCTGCCCGCCACACCATCCAGCAGTCATCCAAATATCTGTGCCAGATATCTATTTCCACTTGGTAGATGTTATGAAGGGGATCATAAATCATACATTCCTCAAAAAAAGCCATAAACAGATCCGCATAAATGGGGGCAAAAGAAGCCCCCATAGCAGTGCCCTGCAACTGCCAATAACATTCACCCTGGAAGTAAAAGACATTTTTGTTCAAGACATGTTCTGCCATACATACCAGTAAAGTATTGAAACCAGGGGGGTACAAAGCAGCATGTTCCAACCAATAATGTAAAGCTTGTAAACCAGCCCAATGGGGGATACTAGTATATAATGCCTTTACATCCAGGGTGCACATCAGCTGTCCAGGCTCAAGTTGTGTGTTTGATATAATTTTGAGAAATTGTGTAGTATCCTGTATATATATACATATATAAAACACAACAGAAAGTAACCCAATGGTCTGTGGTGTCCTTCATAAGTGGTCATTGAGTCCAGGGGAAAATAGCGCTCCTAAATTAATGATCCAATATTTTTCTTTATGATTAAGGATAGTGTGCCAGCCTTGTTGGTTACTCCCGTCTCCAGTAATTCTATCTATTACCATAAACCTGAAATCAGCATTGGCATATTTGATACTATGTCTGTATATGGCATTGGTGTCCCATTTATTTCGGAAATCTCTTCTGTGCTCCGACATCCTAATTCTCAATGAGCGAGAAGTTTGGCCCACATAAAAAGCAGAACATTTACATGTGGCCAAATATACTATCCAGCTGCTGTCGTAAAAAGTCTAATGCACCACTCCCTTTAGATGTGGAGGGAAGCGGCGTGGGGGCCGCAAACATAAACATGGGGGTAGGAATAAACTCAGTGAAGGATTTGTTACAGAGTATAGTAGTGCTGGCCAGAATGTGTTAAACCTAACTGATGAGCAAACTCGATTATTGGTCTTGGTTTTGTACCTGGATTCTTTGTTGATGAATACAGTACAGTTACTGATGTCTATCAATTTTGTCATAGACTTAATCTTAGAATATTTTTTTCAGACAATAACTCTCAAAAATCTGATGAATTCAGGTTTCACAAATCCAAATTTCAACCACCAATGAACAAACATGTTTCAATCTTCTTACAAGCGGTATTGAGAGATCTTCATTTTCCACATAGAGAATCATGCATTTTGAGTCACAACCTTTCCTCAGAGGAAGCAGCTGCCTTGGAACAACTCAAAAGCAACCATACCATAGTTATCTTACCAGCTGACAAAGGAGGGGCTGTGGTCGTCATGAATATGGGATACTATCTAAATGAGGGTAGGGGACAACTATCCAACCCAAGATGTTATATGTTAATGTCTATAGACCCAACCCCCGTATTCAAGAGAGAGATCAATATGTTTATCAATCAGACAGTGGGGGAAGGTATTATCAATAGCTCTACTTGAAACCATCTTACTGTAATGGATCCGCAAAAATAAATATTATATTTACTACCTAAAATTCACAAATCACTCACCCAGCCTCCAGGCAGACCTATTGTGTCGAGTACTGGTTCTCTGACTGAACCCCTGTTGGCATTTCTGACCAAGTATTTAAAGCCACTATTGACTTCAGTCAGAGCTAGGATTCAGGATACTACACAATTTCTCAAAATTATATCAAACACACAACTTGAGCCTGGATGGCTGATGTGCACCCTGGATGTAAAGGCATTATATACTAGTATCCCCCATTGGGCTGGTTTACAAGCTTTTCATTATTGGTTGGAACATGCTGCTTTGTACCCCCCTGGTTTCAATACTTTACTGGTATGTATGGCAGAACATGTCTTGAACAAAAATGCCTTTTAATTCCAGGGTGAATGTTATTGGCAGTTGCAGGGCACTGCTATGGGGGCTTCTTTTGCCCCCATATATGCGGATCTGTTTATGGCTTTTTTTGAGGAATGCATGATATATGATCTCCTTCATAACATCTACCAAGTGGAAATAGATATCTGGCACAGATATTTAGATGACTGCTGGATGGTGTGGCGGGCAGATGTGGTATATTTACAGGAATTCTTTGAATATCTTAACTGTAATTTGTGGGGTATTGAGCTTACTCTTACATCACATCATGGCAGTATAATTTTTTTTGATGTAACTGTGTATAGGAATGAGGATCATACTCTTAGTACAAAGACATTTCATAAATATCCACAATACAACAGCTTGCTCCATGCATCTAGTATGCATCCCCTCCACACCATCCGCAACATTCCAAAGTCACAATTTATGCGTATTAAAAGAATCAGCTCATCTACGCTTGAGTTTGAACATGCCAGACAGGATTTGTGTAACAGGTTTTTGGATAGGGGATAGAGGGAGTTCGATATTGCCATTGCCAGTGACTGGAGTTCTGCTCAGGGTAGGCACACATTGTTGAAGTACAAACAGCGTAGGCCAACACAAGAAGGTCCAAATCTTAGGTTTGTTACAACCTATGGACATAATAATAACGGCATCAGGAATGTGCTAGATACTCATTGTAATATACTCATGGCCAATGACCAACTTAGGGAATGTTTGGGCCCCAGATGCCAATTCTCTTATAGACGTGGAAGAACTTTAGGTGCTCATTTTTCGCACTATAAGCATAAGGTGAGTGGGGGAGCAGTATACAAACAAATGACCATGACTGGGGGTCAATTATTGGGAATGTCCCCTTGTGGACATTGTGGGTCATGCCAATTTGTAAGCAAATTAAAATAATTTATTGTGCAAACATCAGCAGGGTATATGATCTCAGGGTCTTTGGCAATTGTGCCAGCAGCTGGATAGTATTTTTGGCCACATGTAAGTGTTCTGCTTTTTATGTCGGCCAAACTTCTCGCTCATTGAGAATTAGGATGTCGGAGCACAGAAGTGATATCTGAAATAAAAGGGAAATCAATGCCCTATACAGATATAGTATCAAACATGCCAATGCTGATTTCAGGTTTATGCTAATAGATAGAATTATTGGAGACAGGACTAACCAACAAGGCTGGCACGCTATCCTTAATCACAAAGAAAAATATTGAATCATTAATTTAGGAGTGCTATTTTCCCCAGGAATCAATGACCACTTATGAAGGACACCACAGACCATTGGGTTATTTTCTGTTGTGTTTTATATATGTATATATATTTATATATATTACATGTTTTGTGTGTGTATAAATATATATATATATATATATATATATATATATATATATATATATATATATATATATATATATATGTATGCAGTTTGTATGTATGTATCTATATATATATATATATATATATATATATATGTATGAAATAACTTTTTCATATGTATTTTGTTATTTACATATGTATATGTATTACTGACATAAATTTCTAACTTACATTCATTGTTTTATATACATATTCTATGTACGTGCTATTTCTGGGTTGGACCATGTCTGTTATTGGTTGGGGGTGGGTATATATAGTTTCATCATGCATTTATTATGTAATGCTTTTTCACTGAAGAAGGCTGGGTACCTGAAACTGGTCTGAATAAAGTATTTCATGTAAATTATACTTGATTTTTATTTACAAGTGCTTGATGTAC
This sequence comes from Protopterus annectens, assembly GCF_019279795.1. Classification (NCBI taxonomy): domain Eukaryota; kingdom Metazoa; phylum Chordata; order Ceratodontiformes; family Protopteridae; genus Protopterus; species Protopterus annectens. The sequence continues at coordinate 1,872,381,310 of NC_056741.1, read as the reverse complement.
TCTTTATGCTGGCCACTGGTGCTTTGACTTATGCATCAAGAGACCATACCTAATAATTTATAAAGACAGAGTATCTCTATGCACTAATGCATCTTTTCTCCCCAAAGTGGTTTCTGATTTTTCTGTAAACCAATCCATCGAGCTCCCAGTGTTTTTCCTGAACTAGTCTAATAAAGGAGAATACTGCCTACACTCATTGGACGTGCATAGGCAACTACATTTTTATCTAGACAGGACTAAATCTATCCGCAAGACAGACCAACTTTTCATTTCCTTTTCTGGTCCAAAAATGGGATATGCTGTTTCAAAAGTCACTTTATCAAAGTGGCTGAGAGATTGTATTTCTTTTTCATATTCACGTACAGATGAGCCTAGACCCCACAATATCAAAGCACATTCAACTAGAGCTATAGCAACCTCTGTAGCCTTTCACTCCAGAGCCTCTATGGACGACATTTGTGCAGCAGCCATTTGTGCTAAACCACACACTTTCATTAAGCATTACGAATTGGATATGGTCTCCAGGGGAAGAGCGGCCTTTGGCTCAATGGTGCTCAGGAATGTTCTTCCATAAGGGCCACCCAGGTTTCTCAGGTAGCTTGGGATTCTGTCCCATCAGTGACGAATGGAAAGAAGATTAACAACATCAGATAAAGAAGTTATGTATTACCATAATGTTCTATCTGTGTTGTTAATCTTCTTCCATTCATCACACCCCTCCCTCCGTCCTCCACCAAAAGCTCCTGGTGGATCTCATGGGTCCTTGTGGTGTATCAGGGATTTTGTGCAAAAATGGCCTCTGCTTTATTTCTATATGTCTTATGCAAATCTGAGATAACAGGGAGAAGGGCATTGTGGGTAGCAGCTTAGCTTGAGAGTTTTTTGGTGCATGCGAGCTTGGTTTTAGGCCTACATGGTTATGAGGGGCTTGGAATCGAACCCATCAGTGATGAATGGAAGAAGATGAACAACACAGATGGAATGTTATGGTAAGACGTAACTCCTTTTTTTAATCCATTAAAGTACAACATCAGTAAAGAAGATGAAAAAATGCCTTATTAAAAACAACCTGTTCCATTATTTTAAATATATTATCAATTATTATTATTATTATTATTATTATATTACATTATCATAGATCATGTGGACTTGGAACCGAGGGGTGGACCTTCAGAATTATTTTTGGAGTTTAAGGAAATGAAGTGACAACTTAAATGTCAAGCCACAGTGTTTCCCAGGCTTAATGATATAGTTTCAATCAGCAGTGTTCTGAAGCTCAAAGCTATGTTTATGTTGTAAACCAAATACACATTACAGTTATTTATTGGGGGTGTCAATGTACTTATGGTGGCATAATTGTTTATTGGCTGGTACAAACACTAATTTTGTTCTCAGGTTTGTTTTTTAAGAAACAGATGTTTTAATGTTATGGTTCTAGGAGGTTAGCAATTTTGTTGGTCACATGGTTTTAACGGGGGTGTGGGCATTCATATATATTCACTGAATTTTTTTGGCATGGTATTCTGAAGAAGTCCTGAATATTTTGGATGAAAGCGCTCAATCTGCACTAATAACGTAGGTTTTCTGCTTTGGGATTTGGGTCTTTTTATGTTTTTAATTCATCTTGAGGTATTACAATAAAAAAACTGTTAGAGTCCATTAGAGTCGTTTGCATATTCATAAACAGCCAAAAATGAAAGTACTTGATTACAGCGAGTGACTAGCACTTGAAGCAAAGCAGTAAGGGGCTTAACTTAAACTAAAAGCTCTTAAAGTGAAAAGTAAATATTTTCACCAAAATACAAGTCCTTGAAAGGATTATTGAGTATGTATATATACATAGCAAAGATTTAATAATTCTAAAAGGAAATAAGAGAAATTACCACAAAAGCATTATAATGTATGTCAAGAAAATAACATTGTGAACAAGATAGAAGCAATTGGCGTAAACAGTTAATGCAAACTCATATGTATACATACTAGGACACATAGCTGTAAATGAAAGTATGACTAATTATAACAACAAAAGTAATAATAATTTAACAGCTACAAAACAATAAATAAATATATATACATCTACACAAATTTATTCAGTAAGAAGCTGAACAAGATGTAATAAAAAATAAGTATGGTAGGATATAAATGTCATGAAAGCATTATAAGAATCAACATACTTAACAAGACTGGCAAATAAGAAATGACACACATGTGATAAACATGAACAAGACTGATGTCAGTCCACAGTTAGTTATTAACTATGAAGATGAATAGATTAAGTTCAATTGTTAAACAAGACATACATTAATACTGATATGTTTAATATACTAAGAGCAGTTCAGATGTTATTGATGAAATGCTTAGGATTCTCTCCTGCTTCATAGAGAAAAACAAGGTGCAAGAAAAGTTAAAAGTAAGAGATTACATGAATCAGATGAAGCCTTAATAAATTCATAATAATTGTTGATACTATTTAAGGTATAAAATATCACAAAAACTGCGTATAACTTATCTATTAAACAAGAACATTATGAAAGCCTATAGTATGAATACAAACAGACCTAAATCTAAAGATGTAAAGAATTCAAATCAACATAAAGTGTTGTTTATTTTATACATAGACATTACATTAGAAGCCATACTGTTATTATATATTAAAATCTACAGTTTATAATAACAATAACAATGTTTTCATAACCAGACTGAATGTTGAAACAAATGAAGTTTCATAAGGCTCTGTTGTCTTAACAGTAGGAAATATGAAACTACTTAGTCTGTGTACACATAGAGTTGGCAACAAATAGTAACAGTCATCTTAACTGTATATTAAATCTGGCATAAAGAAACACTAAAAATAAAATGGTTACTTAGAAATATACATATGGGCATAAGGATATATATGTATACAATGATGATAAATGCAAGAAATGCACTGATAATAAAGCGTTGTCTAAATAACATGTTGATGCTTTATAATAGATAGTTACACTGAAAACAGATGTTGGTTGAAGGACATTAAATAATGCAGTGAGATAAAACATACGATGTATATACTAGAACAATGTTGTATTTAAAGTTGATTATGCTATTTTATAACTACGGGCAGTAATATCATATAATAACCTCTGTAATAGTGTTCAATTGAATATTATACATTTCAATAGTTGAAGTTTGATAGCACAAAAACAGTAAGAATTTGATGATTTGATTCTTTTAGTTATATTTGTTGTTGGGGAAGCTGAGGAAAGATGTTGAATAGGGATAAGAGGGGTCACTTGAATGGTAAACCTATTCAAGGATGGGATGTTTTCTCCCATGAAGGGAATGATTGGTTGTTTATATTTTGAAAACCACTTTTTATGCAGTTTTTATTTATACCTTTTAAATGGATGTCTATGCAATGCATTTATAACATATATGAAATGAATGGTAAAAAGTTTTCAGCACACATACAAGGTTATGTACAAACACAATAACAGGTCAATGGTTAAATACACAGGTATAGTTAGTCCAACTGTGAAATGCATTTCTGTCAATGTCAACGACTTAAATAACAGATGTAAAAGAGGAAGTTCACAAAGATGTCTTAAGCTATGTAAAGCACAAGTAGTATTTTTACAAGAAACACATCTTATACATCAAGACATTAATAAGCTTAATCTGCATAATTATATATTACTAGCAAGTTCAGAATATAATACAAAGAAAGAGGTATAGCAATGTTATGGAAAAAGACTACCTTGATGCCCAAGATCATGAATACAGTCAATAATAACTCAGGAATGTTTTGTTTATTATCAGTATCAATAAATGGTCTGGCTTATACCATGCTAAACAACTACTGGATACCAGGAGTGGGTGTCAGGGCAGCCAAACATTTAGAGAACTTAATACAACATTCAAAAGGTAATACAATTATTGCAGGAGATTTTAATTGTATAATGAAAGAAGAGGACACAAATGCTAAGAACACACGCAAGAAATCTCCACTATCAAAATTACTTACAGAGTTTACTGACTTGTATAACTTAAAGGACATTGACACATATGCTGAACGAAATTCGTTGATATTCACACATTACTCACATAGACATAACACCTTTTCCAGAACAGATAGAGTATATATAACAAAAGATCTTACCACAAAAATAAGCAAAGTCAAAACAATCACCTGCCCCTTCTCAGACCATAATGCAGTAACTTTTGAAATAGATTTTAACTTTAAGAGAAAACTTACAATCATAAGAATTCCAGCCTATATAGCAAACCTTAAAGAGTTTAAACAATATTATACAGATAGAGATGCAAACATTTCTAGATTTAAACCTTACAGATGAGGTAGCAGGCATATATATGTATATATATATATATATATATATATATATATATATATATATATATATATATATATATAGCGTTTATATCATGTTATCGAAAGATGAAAATAGCGAATGCTATTTCATCTGCCCCAAAACATCTAAACATGAAATTATCGAACATTCAGAACAGCAAATTTTTTCCCATGCAAAATATTTGCTGCTCTGAAACACATACACACAACACAAGCACATCAAACAAACAGCAACCACACACATACATTTAAATTCCTACATCTAATGCTACACTAAACTAAACATAGACTACTATCTACCCACTTACCTCAACCCAAACCCTAACTCTAAGGTCCGTCACTATCACACACTAACCTAACCCGAGCCCTAACCCTAACTCATTTAAACCACCCCTAAACCTAAAGTCTGTCACTATCGCACACACGACTAACCTGCGCCCTAACCCTAACTCACTTAACCTGCCCCTAACCCTAATTTACAAACAATTGCACACTTACCTGAACCCAACCCGTAACTTTCCACCATGACAGCGCTAAGAATAGCGAAGCCACAGAAATGGCCAGCCAAATTCTTTCCTGAGGAAAGAATTTGCTGTTCTGCAGCTTCACTATTCTTAGCATTAGCTGAACAGTGTTCGATATCAGAACATTCAAAGTTTTAATACTCCGATGTTCTGATATAGACCCTATATATATATATATATATATATATATATATATATATATATATATATATATATATATATATATATCCTCGATATATATATATATATAATAACCGACACCAAAAGACCGACAACAAAAAATATATATATATATAACACGAAAACCATTACAGCAACACTATATATATACAACACAGTACACTACATAACATATGCACTATCCCTAACCCAAAACCTAACCCTAAGGGTCCGACACTACCGCTTACCCTCACCCTACCTGCACCCCTACCCTAACTCACTTACCCCAACCCCAAGATCCGACACCCACACTCCACACTACCACCACCCTAACACCTACCCCCCACCCACAAACCCCACCCCTCCACACAGTCACAACAGTCCCTCACTATCGCACACACACCCCCCCTGCACCTAAACCCTAACTCACTTAACCACCCCCCTCTCGGACTACAGTCCTCACTATCGACATCACTACCTAACCCACCCTCTAACCCTTTTTCCCCGCCCACCTTTGTCGTAATGTCCTTCTCCGTCGGCCTTACTCCTCTATCGGTCATCTCGTAACACCCTCCACTCATCCCATCTCCACCTTGTCCGGTCCTTCACATCTAAAGGTGACCCATATATATGGGAAGATGGTAGCCTGGTTTAAAAACAAACAAGCAATAAAGAACTGGCAGAACTAGAAATTAAAATAGACAAAATGAAATTAGATATTCATAAAGGCAACTAAGTTATAAAATAAATGTCATTTGCTTAGATATTAACAGTGCATTTGATTCTATGAATTGGGATTACCCCTGGCTTGCACTGGTGGAGGATGAATTTTTGAAAAATTTTACCTGACTAATAAGGTCTCTTTATGATAAATCTCCAGCGTACATAAAAATAGGATCCTGTTTGTCAGAGACTATTACCATTACAAATGGTACAAAACAGGGTTGTCCAACTTCTCCTTTGTTATTTGCATCAGTAATAGTACTATTAGCAGATGTCATACATGCAAACCCAAACATTCAAGGAATTCAACTAGATACTGACCTTGAGTTAAAGATTCAACTATTTGCATATGACATTTTATTGACTTTAAAAGAAGATAATAACACACTAAAAGAACTATGGAAAGCAACAAAACAGCTTAAGAAGATTTCATTTAATGAAAATAAAACCAATATGTTACTAATAAATATGAACAAAGAAGCATTAAATAAAAATATCATAAATATCTATCTAGAAATGACACAATCAAATACTTAGGAGTTAACAATTATAAATGACATAGATACAACAGTGCAACTAAACTATAAAGAGATTTTGGATAATATCAAAGAACTCGTACAAAAATGGAATAAGCTATTTTTTACCATGGAGGATATAATTAAAATGACTATATTCCCCAAAATTCAGTATTTTGTACAAGCTTGCTCACTCCCTTCACCAAAATCATATTTAAAACAATTTGAAGGGTTAATAACAAAATTCTTATGGTACCCTAAATAACCTAAAGTTGCCCTAAGACATCATTTTGACAAATGGGAAGAGGGTGGAACAGGCTTACTAGACATATACAATCATCAGCTTTAAAAACAGTTTCTCTATGGTTAAACAAAGAATATACTGGATTCAGGTACCTAGGCAGTGCGACATCCCCCTGCGAGACAGCTGGATGTGGACACATGGCAGGTTGGCAGTTTAGCTTCAGTGACAAATGCCTGTGGACAATTTCCTGTGGGAAAAGAGGAACTCCCTGCACCCTAACCATAGGTGGCAGACACAAACCCCCATAGTGATACACTCTGCACCCCCCCAGAGGCCAACATGTGCGACTGCCAGTCGAACATGTGGCCATCACTGGATGTCAAGTCGGCATGAAAGTGGTACTGTGAAATCTGTGTGCTGTGGGCAAAGCCTTTATTAACACAACATGTAAAGTGATGTGTGTAGTGCTTGGTGTGTACTAAACCCAAATATATTCACAACTTGTAGAAATGTGCCACAGCACGTAGGAAATCCTGCACATCACTGTAGTCACACTTATGTTGCAAGATGTGCTTTAAGTGATGCTTCCTTACAACAACAGCCTCCCTACGTGATGTCACAGGCATCATCCTCAAAAAAGACTCCCTTTGGGTATCTGTCAGGTTCTGTTCCTGCTGCAGAATAGACAGAAGGTTGGACAGTTGCACTGTAGGGCATCCAAGTAACACTTTCAGTTGATGATGCCATGCCTCCACCTGGTTATTAGTCCATGGGAAGTCCATGTCAGAGACATCACACACATTCCAGAACTTTAATGGGTAGGAAGATGGCAGGTGTTGGTGTGCTGAGCAACGGGATGCATACTTCCATAGTCGGCCATGCACATAATGATGGTCCAGAAATACACCTATAGGCTTAGACTGTCAGGTAAGGTAGCCACAATGTCCAGAAATGTGAGGATAACATCTTCCAGTGGTAAGAATGCTAACGCAATCAGCTTGCGGATGGCTATTGAAAATGCAGTGTCTGTACCATACAGGGCCACAAGGTGGTGATGCTGGATCTGGCACCAAATGATCTGTGCAAAATGGAATAGGCACCCCTTCAGAATACTCTTAGGAAATGTCTTTCGGCTGGCATGGATCGCTGCCTTCTCAAAATCACTCATAATGTACTGTGGAGCCAAGGTCCATCCCTGATCTGCAGCCATACCCTTCAGTGTTTCCCACATATTTTTGTATGCAGACTCTGATTTCCATGTCATTAGACAGTACACCAGAGGGACAATCCTTTCTGAGGTGGGGATGCAAATACATCCATGTAAAGTATACAGCTGATGGCAAATATCAGCTCATGTTGGGAAGGTGCCATCCCCAAGTATGATGTCTGACCTGCACAAATCTACCAGATTTTGTGCTGTAGTTAGTAGAACCAAGGAATCAGTCCCATCCATATCAGACTTTCTGCGGAGGATAAACCTGCCACTATGGAGTGGATACTGGCTGACATCAATATCTGCAAGTGTTGCTGGAGGTGTGGACATGGATGCCCGTGCCCTCTACCATACCCTGGTGATGCTACGATGCAGGGCGGCATGGCAAGGCTTCTCTTGTAGTACACTGTTATCCACTGTGCCTAGGACACTCTGCATAACTAGACTGGGCAGTTCATTGCTGGTTACCTCCCTCTGCTGTAGTTCTGCTTGCAGTGTAGCCACTTGGGCAGTTGTTGCATCTGGGCCATGTTGGTGTGGCAGTGTTTTCAGCAGTTTTCCCCCTTCATCCTGGTGAATAGTGATGGCACAACCTCTGCAGGCCTTTATTCTCTGCTCAATGCATGCCCAGTACCATTTAGGGGGTGCTTCATGCTCTAGGTAGTAGAGGTATCCCTCCAGTACCAGCATTGGTTTGTCCCATTGGCTGGGCACTGTGCTGTATCTGTTGCCAAGCTGCTGTATCTGTTGCCAAGCTGATCTGGGCTATACATGTACACAGATTCCATCATGGCAACACTACTTGTAGATGGCATCTCAGTATCCATCACATCCAGTGTAGCAGGGAACAGAATGTAGACACAACTTCAGTACAAGCCACTATCAGCCTTTGGGTATGCTGCTGTACAGCACCTTGTGTTGTACCCTTCTGTATAAGTGCTGTCTGCCACAGTGGCCCTGTGCAGCAGTAGACACACCACCTTGCTCTTACTACCTGTCCTGCTAGGGATTCTCTACGTGCAGGTCACACAGCTGTGAAATTGACAAGTGAATGTAGTCCAGCAGGAGTCTACCCAGCTTGCTTACACCACTGGTTCTGCATGTACTGCACAAGTCCCCATTAACTCCCAGCTATTGCTGTTGGCCAATCAGGGTGTGGGGCCCAGTCTCAGTTTCAGTGACAGAGATTGGATAGGGATGTATCCCTGTGTAGCACCCTATTCTGCCTACATATCTCTGCATATGTGTGTACCCCAGCTGCAACAACCACTGGATGGGTTTGGCAACTCCCACATTACACACTTGCTGCTTCACTGGTCTGCAGTCTGCTGTGGACTTGGAGGTGGGTTGATACTCTCTTGTGTCTCATACATACTTTCCCTCCCCTTTGTGTCAGTGTTCCCTTCTACAGTAGTTGCTTTTGCACTGTTAGGTAGGTGGTCTGTGATTGCTAGGGTTGAGATGTTTCCACCTGCCACTGCACTAGGTTGGCTCTGGCAGGACAGTGCCTTTCTGTAGCAGGCATACCTCTCAACCTCTTAGAGTAAGTAATCTTGTCAAGGCCATAACAATAGTGGTACAAATAGGGACACCTTTTAGATCTTGCTTTTACAAACTAAGAAAGTTGTTAGAATAACAGGTTGTGCATTAGCATGAATTTTCTGAAGGGTATGAAGTCTAAACCTCAAATGTCTGTCATTATTTTCTAACTCTTATGTACAATTATTTGCCACTAATTTGCCAGACAACCACAATAGTTTGACATATGGGCCAAACATATTCTGCAAAACTCTGGGTAGTCTGCAAAATCTGTGCAGTTGTGAGGTATGGGCAGGGATGCTTGTGGTGTTGTAACTTGTGTACAGTGCACATGTATGAGGGTACCTCTCAGCTGCAGCTGAGAGATACCCTCGTACATGCGCACTAAGAGGGTATCTCTCAGCTGCAGCTTCTTTGGCATTTTCTGTCCGACAGTTTCTCACAGTAAGGTTTACTGTACGGGTTGTGTTTGGGGGAATTGTATGCTTGTGTGCAGCTACTATTAAGCTGCATTTTCTTTATTTCTGTGTTTGGACCTTCTTAACCACTTGTCTTGCCGATCCCTTGTCTAGTGCAGCTGTTTCCACTGTCAGGAAACAGCCCACTTATTTACATTAGGAAATGTCTCCTTTTATCTGTTTTCCTATCTGATTGGATTCCCACAGCATATCTCTCTTTTGGCTGCACTGCTCTGTGATCTAGCGGGGCTGTGGCCTTCTGCTTTCAGCGTTGTAGCTTGCAGGCATTTGTCTCACAATCTACATGCCGGAACCCAAATATACTTCCAAATGGAAACTAGTACATGAAAAAATCTGATTAAAAACCCCTCATGTTACAATGAATAAACATATGGAAATAGTACTGAATAGCTTACTTTGGTTATTGAAGGAATATATGGCAACAGGGAAACACAAAAATATAAATTCTAAATACATTATCAATACCCTAAAGTATTTTATGCACTTTGTAAACAAAAATCCAGATATAAAAGCATGGTCTTTTTTCATATCCCCAATAGCATATACACAAAATAATATTATAACTCAGGACACAGTAGCAGTTTAAACACTTAGTAAGAATGGTCTAATTTGCTGGCATCAGTTGATAAACACTAATAAAGTACTAATGATAGAGCAAATTATTAGTGAGCTCATCCTTGAAAATAACATAGTTAACACTGCAGGGATTAAGACAAACAGTTTTAAACCAACAGGCAATATTGCAGAAGTCTGTTAGGGAAAAGGTTCCTAAGTTCACAGAGCAGTTAATACCGCTGATGGAATTTTCCACAAATGGGAAAGGAATTTTATCAGTATTGTACAAATTAGTTAAAGAAACAAGAGTTCATAATAAACAAAATATTTGGAAATACTATGAAACATTTAATGGTAAAACGCCAGATGATAAAGATAAAAAACGAATTCTTACATCTCCAAAGCTAACATGCCATTCCAAAGACATACATCTGGAGCATTTCTCCCCAGGCCTCCGCTGAAAACAGGCTCTGTGGAACCTAGTCGGACATTCCCGGTCAACAAATGTTAAATAAATAAAAATAAAAATAAAATAACATCTTTATCACTATATTGGCAACTTTTCACATTTATTTATTTTATTTCAGTTTGATGACCGAGGAAGTCCACTGGGCCACGAAGAGCCCATTTTAACTGGAGGCCCAGGGAGAAAAGCTCCAAGAAAAATAGATACAGAACATACATGATACAATATAAATATACATGATGTAATATAAACATTATTATTGCGAAATGAACAGCATGTTACATATAAAACATGTAATCAATTGAACATAGTATATTAGACATACATTGAAATTGAAAAATAAGTATACAAGTACTTGAAGTAGTAGTGCATTCATAATAAGGAATAAGTCATCCCATAATATGGGAGAGATAATCCCAGGTGCAGTTAGAGGTTTGTCCAGGAGACTCATGGAGGTAGTATGATATGTGTTATGTAGGTGTTGTATGCAGTGGAAAAAGAGAATGAGAGATGGTTAGAGGGGAGATTAACTTGAAGCATGACATGGGCATTCCCATTTGGAGGACAGATGAAAGAATAACTGAGACTTGAAAATGTTATGGTTAGATAAATTGCATAGGAGGGGGGTGAGAGAGTTCCACTGTTTAGCTGTGGAGCAGAATAGTAGTAGTTGGCCAGGAGGACATGAGGGTTTGTAGACTTGTAGGAGATTTTGATTTTTGGATCTGAGTGAGCAGTTAGGTAAGTAGGGGTTAAGGCTGTCGCTACAGAGGGGCAGTTTGCAGGTTTGAAGATGAGCTTGTGGACAGTGGTAAGTTGGGGATATCTCAGGTATTTGGGAAGTTCAAACCATTGCAGGGTATGGAGGGAGTGGCAGTTTTTTTTTTTTTGTTATAAATGAGTTTTTTGAATTGGTAGCAAATTTGCAGATTTTGTGGTAACAGTATTCGAGTTTGGCTCATAGGCCAAGCTGGAGATTGGTGAACAGGGAAGCACCGTATATAAGAAAAGGGAGAGGGAAGGAGGATGCAAGAGTTTGTCTGGTGGAAGGGCTGAGGTAGCTGTTATGTCTGTAGAGGAGACCGATTTTTTGATGTTTTTTTTTGAGCGAGGAATGAATGTGGTTGACAAATTTTAGGTCTTCATCAATGATGATGCCTAGTAGCTTGGTACTTTGAATGATTTCAAGGGAGATATTATTCTGGCTAAGTATGGAGAATGAGTTTTTGTCAATACTGGAGTTTCTGGAAGGAGTAAAAACCATTTATTTAGTTTTATTAGCATTTAGGGTCAGGTAGCTGCAGTGGTGGTGTTGTGGTAGCGTTGTTGCCTCACAGTACGACGTTGTCCTGTTCGATTCTCAGCTAGAGCATCTTCTGTGTGGAGACATGCGTGAATGGGCGTACCTTCATTGAAGGTTGTGCATCAGAGGTGGCAACTCGGCATGTAAAAATCTACTGCCAATCATTAGCGGACCGGAGTTCCGCTGTGGCGACCCCTAACCGGGAAAAGCCGAAAGATACAACAGCGTTTAGGGCCAGGTGATTAGATTGCATCCAGGTTTCTGTTTCAGAGAAGGCTAATTGGATTTTTAAGAGGTGTTTGGAGAAGGAGTAGGCTGAGCAAATGACAGTGGAGTCATCTGCATACTGATGAGTGAGGATTTGGGGATGAATTGGTGAAAGTTGTTGATAAATATGTTGATGAGGAGAGGACCTAGAACAAAACCCTGGGGTACACCGGTGGGTATAGGTAGGAAGGGAGAGGTTGATGATTTCCATTGGATGGCTTGTTGGCAGTCAGACAGGTAGCAGGAGAACCAGGCTATTGTGGTAGGAGAGAGATGTATAGTGGAGAGTTGGGATAGAAGTAAGGAGTGGGAGATAGTGTCTAAGTCCTTTGAGAGATTTAGAAGCAATGTAGATATGAATTTGCAGGAGTCACATGCTTTCCTAATGGTTTCAAGAAAGGCAAAGAGGGCAGTCATTGTACTGTGGCCAATGCGTAAGCCAAGTTGAGTAGGGGAGAGGAGTTTGCTATGGGTTAGGTATGGCATGACTTGTGCATGGATAACTTTTTCCTAGTATTTTAGAGAAAGGATAACAATAGGTCTGAAATTGGTTGTGTCTGTGTTTTTGCCTCCTTTGTGGATTGGGATGATGTAGGCGTGGCACCAGATAGATGGGACATAGCATTCTTGTATGGATCACTCTATAAGAATAGAGATGGGATAGGCTATGCTGTCTGCAGATTGTTTGAGGAAGGTTGCTGGTAGATTATCAGGTGTGTTGTGACAGGGTTTGAGCTTGAGGAGAAGTCTTTTTATTGTGCTTGTGGGGATGAGTTTTAGGCTTAATGGGGAGGTGAGTAATCAGGGGGGTCAGGGAGCAGAAGGGGGGGTGAGGGAAAGAGGCGGATAGCTTTGCAATACAATCCATGAAGAATGAATTCAATTGAATGACTGTTTCAAGGTTGGTAAGGTTGGGGTTTGGACAGGGGTTTTCTTTATTACCAGGGTGGAGGATGGAGGAGATGGAGTTCCAGAATTTTTCACAATTGGATGAGTGGATGGACTGAAGCTTGCAGTAATAGGCTTTGTGGTCTTTTGTTATTATTTGTTTGTGGAGTTCCAGAGTTGCTTAAATTCTAGGTAGGAGTTGGGGGGTTTGTTCATAGGTTCATAGGTAAGTACTAGGCTATCTGCCCAAGGGCATTTATAAGCCTAGCCAGAGTGTGTTGGCTTTTGCCTCCCCCTTAGATTAGTTCCCTGTGCCTCTGATCAGCAGAGTCATTAGTTCCCTGCACCTCTGTCCAGCAGAGCCACTGCAGTGATCCCCGGGGTACATTTTCTGTTTCCCATCCACCCATCAAGGTTTCTATTGAAGAGTGCTAGCGAGGGGCTCTGCCTGATGTATATTGGAATCTTGTTCCAAAGCATGGAGACTCTCTGGGTCAGGAATCTATCCCTCCAGCACGTCCTATTTATCATTGTGGTAAGGTTTATATCCCTAGAGCGTGTGGCTCTCAGGGATTTGTTTTTTTTTAGGTGGAGCATATCCATCAATTCTGGGTTGGACATGGCCTTGTATGTCAGGCAGAGATCAAGTCTGAGTAAGCGGTATGCAACCGAGTACAGCTGGAGTTTCTTTAGTCGGGCTGCATAGGTCATCTGTTTGAGGCCAGTAATCCTCTTAGTGAGGTACTTTTGAGGTCTTTCCAGCTGTTGCAGGTGTCTTGCAAGGTACATCCCAAATGGGGTGTTGTATTCTATAATGGGTCTAATAAGTGATGAGTAGAGAGGCACAATAACCTCCTTTGTTCTGGATTTGACCCTTTTCAGATTAGGTGGGCCACATAAAAAGATTTTCTAACCACCTTGGCAATATGATTATCAAAGGAGAGACTGCTATCTACTTGGGTCCCCAGATCTCTTATTACTTTTATTGTATTTAGGGGACTACCACCTATGTGGTAGTTCATGGGTACTTTGTTTTTTCCAAAGGGGATGACTATGCACTTTTTGGCATTCAGCTGGAGGCCATGATTTTGACACCAGGTATCTGTCTCAGTGAGACCCTTCTGGAGGGTGTCTGTATCAGCTGGAGAATCAATCATGGCCCCTAGTTTGCAGTCATCTGTGAACTTGGTCAGCCAAAGTCCTCCTGTGCTTGCCTGTACCTCTGAGAAGTATATACCGAACAGGAGAGGTCCTAGGACTGAGCCCTGGGGGATGCCACTTTTAACTGGTTTAGAGTCGGAACTAGAGTCTGCACTCTCACAGTGTGGGTTCTGTCCATGAGCCAATTTGCAACCCATCTCGTGACGTAGAGGTTAATGTTCAGGTTGGTGAGTTTGTCTATAATACCAGAATGGGGAATGGTGTCAAAAGACTTTGCTAGGTCTAGGTACGCTGTGTGGACCTCCTTACCCTCATCTAATGCCTTGGTAACTGTTTCAAAGAAGTCCATCAGGTTTAGGAGGCATGATCTGCCCTTAACAAAGCCAAACTGGGTGGGGTCCAAAGTTTGGAGGTTCCCAATGTTTCTGTTAATGAGTTCCATGATGATGTGCTCCATAGCCTTGCAGACCAGGCTAGTCAGGCTTATAGGGCGATAGTTCCCGTTGTCCGTTGTGGTGCCACCTTTGTGGAGTGGGATAACTGTTGCTGTGCGCCACTCTGTGGGTACATAGCCTGTAGAAAGGCTAAGTTTGAACAGTGTGGTTAGGTGAGGGGTTAGTGCATTTTGGAGCTCTTGTAAGACACAGCCTGGGACACCATCCGGTCCCATTGAGGCTGTGTTTTTGGCTTTGGATAGGGCTGTTTTAACCTGTGTGTCAGTGATTGCTGGGGCCTTACATTCTTCTGGTAAGGTTATGAGCCCTTTAGGGGGTGAGAATAGTGTAATAGTGTGCATTAATATAATTGTTTTTGTTTTATTTAAATTACTAAATTGTAAACTGCTTTTTCATACTGAGACTTGGATTTTCTATTTGTGGGTGTTCTTTCTATGCGTTTAAAGTGAGGTTTCTGTGTTCTGCTTAGGTGGCATAATCTTGATAGAGGCCTGTTGTGTAGGCTGGAAGTTTTGTTTGTGTTTCTGGCAGCCATTTTCTGCTGATTGTCTTCATTATTGAGAGTAACAAGGCCTCCTGACCTTCTGTAGTACGAGTGATTGGGTAATAGCAGGGGCTGAGGAGTAATCTGATCTTCCCAACTCTTCCATTCTTACTGCTATATAAACCCTGTGTCTTATAAAGGCTATGCTTGTATTGTCAGGCTCTGGATTGCATTGCATAAGTGGAAATTCCTTAAGATTCCAAGAACAAGCTAAGTTATTTCTTACACTTATTTCACTGAATTGCACTTCTGAAATGCTTATAATTGTGCTATACAGTTGATCTACTATATTTTTGCACTGTGATAAAGCTTTTTTTTATTATTTCACTGCATTTATGTACTGTTTTAAACTGTTTTAACATTACTTAACTGTAAACTGCTTTTTCATACTGAGAGTTGTATTTTCTGTTTGTGATTGCTCTATCCGAACCTTTATGTGCATTTTTGTCTGTTAAAAGCATTCTCTAGTCTGTTGTTTGATCTGTTTAAAACTTTCATTTAGTGCCTACAGCTAGGAACTGTATTTTTTTCTCACCCACCCACACTCCCTAGTGTTGTCTGTTTTTATACTTGGTGGATTTGCAGTTGCCCGCCCATACTGTATATTTGAACTGTGACACTCCTCCCAGTCTAGTGTCATTAGTTTACTCAATCTAATAGAGAACATTTGTGAAGGCCAACCCACTCAGATTCTTAATGTTGAATTAACTTCTGTTCCAGTTTTCTCCATTTCCACTTTACTGGAAAAAAAAATCTACACTTGCTTCCCCCCTTTCCTGTGGCAGGTCAGATACAGATTTGCTGTGTCCAGGACTGTTTGTGAGCTCCTAAGCTCCCCCCCCACCACTTAACTGGGGTTAAACTATTCCTGGTGCCATAAAGTCTGTTTTTCAAAATTTCCCTTGCAACTAGCCAGCTTTTTAGTTTTAGCACTCATCTGTTTCTTTCATCTCAGCACTTGTTCAGAACTCATTGTAAGCACTAAATAAGTTACAAATTACTACAGCACTCAACTTTCCTCACTTGTCTAGAGGAAAAAAATTTTCGTACTTAATAAATAAGCACCTATTCAGGCATGTCTAAAGGTCAGCTCCCGGTGTTTTCTCCTGTCTACCTGATGAATCTGGGCATCTTGAGACAATGCAGCAATTGCCTCATGTACACAGACAACCCTCTCCTCATACCACCCAACACTACGACCTGTGAGAGATGCACTTATATAGCCAAACTGGAAGCAAAGCTCTCTTTACCAAAGACAGGCCTAGACAGTCAAGAGGAGAAGGTAAACACTTGCACCGCACCACACTCATCACATAGTCCCTCAAAACCTACACCACCAAAACACACACACAGAACCACAAAACACACATCTACATTCACGGAGGCTCTCTGTACTAATCTGCCAAAACAACAGAGACCTCCAAAGCAGAAATGCAAGCAACCTCCACCCCCCAACACAACCCAAATGACACATAGTCCACATACTCAGTGTGCCACTTGCCACTCAACTACAGCCCATAAGGCATAACGTACCCAACACTCTAGTCATAGGTGACTCTATAGTCAGGCACACTGATGTTCCACTCACCAGGCTAAACAAGGAAAAAGTTACTGTCAGCTGCCTGTCAGGTGCCAGGATCCGCCACATAATGCACTCACTCAGGTCACTCCACAACAAGTACAAATATGACTCTGTCATTGTCCATGTTGGTGTGAATGACCTGAGACGTCCCTGGACTACATGAAAAGAGACATGGAGGAGCTCTCTGATCTTGTAGCCCAGGCAGGTATGACCCTAGCCCTGAGTAGCATCCTGCCATCACCCAGAATGACACCACAGTACAAGGACAAAATGATTGACTTTAACAATTGGCTAAGCTTCTGGTGTCATTCTAAGGGAATCCAGTATCTGTCTGCCTGGGATGACATGATCGACAGACCACGCTGCTTTGCCAGAGATGGCCTGCACCTGTCGCCCTTGGGATTCCGGATACTGGCAAAGGCTCTTGCCACCCCTATAGTGCCTTTTTTAGGCAAGGTTCAAATGACAAATTCACCACCGTAACAGGTACAAGCAAGCAAAATCTGAAGGTAATGCTACTCAATGCTAGACGTCTAAAATTCAAAATGCACTCACTTGAGGCACTCCTTAAAATGAAGAACATTGACATCTGTGCAGTGACAGAGACCTGGTTCAAAGCTCCAGAGAACACCCCTGCATTACCAGGCTATAATTCATACCACACCTTTCGGCCACCAAACCTGGACCGAAACACTAAAGGTGGAGGCGTGTCCATATTCATTAAGGATATCCACACCTCCAAGCTAGTTGCTCAACATAATGCATCCGAGATTATCCAAGTTCAACTAACTCTGGGCAAAACCACAATCCAGATTGTAGCTTGCTACAGACCCCCCACCATGCCCCAGGATTCCCACTCCTCTTTTCTTGATACACTGGAAAATATTAAGGTACAACCCAACACTCTAATAATGGGTGATTTCAACTACCCTACAATTAACTGGGAAAACTACTCATGTACCAACTCTTTTGCTCAACGTTTTCTGGAAATCATCAATTCCAATGCTTTGGATCAACTTATCCACACCCCCACCAGAGGCAGCAATATCCTAGACCTGGTCATCACCAACATGGGTGACCGGTGTTCCACACCAGAGGTCAGCTCCTCGTTGGTCAGATCCGACCACAAGCTAATCTCCCTAGACATCCACATCCCGCTCCCACCCCCCCATTTGGAAAACAACCATAAAAAATTTCTCCAAAGCCAACTTCACGCTTCTTAAGACAGAAGTGGAAAACTTCATGAAACCCATGCAGATGGACAATAGAGGTACGACTGCTGAATCCTACACAAATGCACTTTATAAGCACTTACACGAGTGCATGGATCATGCTATCCCTAACAGAACCAAGATGCTATCCTCCAAAAAAAGGAAGCTAATCTGGTGGTCTTCTGCCATAAACAAACTCTACAACAGAAGAAAGAAACTGTTGCAAAAAAGATTAAAATACCATGATTGGAGGAACGCCCTGGTCAGCCTCAGTAAGAAGCTGAGATCGCTCATAAAATCCTCCAAAGCTAGTTATGAAAACGAAATTGCCACTGATTCTAAAGACAACCACAAAGCATTCTATACCTATGTTAAAAATCTCAATGGCAACACTCAGATCTGCTATGAGTTACAGCACAATGACACTAAATATACAGAACCAACTGATATTGCCAACATCCTGGCAGATAGGTTCAGTGCTAACTTTACCCCCCTCTCACCCCCTAAAGGGCCTATCTTTCTACTGGAAGAATGCAAAGTTCCCGTAATCATGGCTGCACAGGTAAAAACTTCACTCTCCAAAGCCAAGAACACAGCATCCATGGGACCTGACAACATCCCAGGCTGCCTTCTACATGAACTACAGAAGGAACTGGCACCCCACCTAAGTATCATGTTCAATCATAGCCTCACCTCAGGCTTTGTACCCATTGAATGGTGCACCATGACAGTTATCCCACTCTACAAAGGGGGGGGGCACAACAGACCCCAGGAACTACCAACCCATTAACCTGACGAGCCTCGTCTGCAAGGCCATGGAACGTATCATCATGGAACTCATAAACAAAGGCATTAGAGATTTCCAAACTCTGGACCCCACACAGTTTGGGTTTGTAAAAGGCAGATCATGTCTCCTAAACCTGATAGACTTCTTTGAAGTAGTCACCAAGGCCATGGATGAGGGTAAGGTGGTTCACACAGCCTATCTAGATCGCGCCAAGGCGTTCAACACCACCCCCCACTCTGGAATTATAGATAAACTCACAAAACTAGGTATAAATCCCTATGTCACAAGATGGGTTGCCAACTGGCTTACTGAAAGAACCCACACTGTGAAAGTAGCAGACTCCAAATCAGACTTCAGACCAGTGACAAGTGGAGTACCACAGGGTTCAGTCCTGGGTCCTCTCCTGTTTGGTATCTACTTCTCTGAAGTACAGGCTAACACAGAAGGTCTTTGGCTAACTAAATTTGCAGATGACTGCAAACTAGGAGCCATAATTGAAACTCCTAATGATGTGGACATCCTACTGTTAGAAAAATATGTATTAATGTATATGTTTAGTGCTTATTAGAAGCTAAAAGGGTTAACACATTTCATTCTATTTTATGTACAGCTTAGTTTTGTATGAAACTATAAGATGCTTTTGAAACTACAATATGCTTTCTGAAACAGCAAGATGCTCTCTGACCTAGTATTTGCTAGCACAGCAAAATTCATGTTTATGTCTTTTGGAAATTTACTGAGAAGCAGGTGATTATCTGCTAGGTCAGGAAAATAATGAATAGAACAATACTGTTTTCTATAATGTTATTGAACTTGAACAATAAGCTCTGTTTGTGTTATGAGAACATGCACAGCTGCAGAAAAGATAGATACAGTTGAACAAAGACTGATTGAAGAAATGAACTATAATCTGTATTTGCTTTGTGCTCGAATTAGCCATAGTACCTTGAATAGTAACATTGCATAGTGAGAAGTTGTATCTGACCGGTGGTCATCAAGGCCACGTTGTTTTTCTTAGGAAGTTTTTTTTGTAAACTTGATATGCCAGCAGAAAATCATGGACAAACAGCTGCTATGAAATAATATTGAAAGAACTTGTGATTTATTATGTCAGCTTAGTAGGCAATGCCTTGTAAGAAATGTATAAGAATAGCTTCACTTCCTGATTCTAGTTAGACAAACTCTGTATTAGCATGTTTTTGTCTCCTTGTTGCAAGATTAAAGTGCCTTAACCTGAACCTGCCGTGTGTTGATCTTTTTGAAGTTATTTTTCCTTTGACAGATTGGTCCTTTGGACCGGAAACTCTCACTTTGCCTCAGGTCAGATGGGCCAGGTGGCATGAAACCGTACGGGGAAGAGACCACATCGGTTCTTCTGCTCTGAAAGACCTCCGACTGAATTGTCGTTCAAAAGAGGCCAGCCAGTTTTCTGATCTGCGACTGGAGGACGAGTTAACGGTTTTCCATCGAACCAGGTGATCAATCATGGAGACTCAGGTAAGGTGAGATTTACCTTTTTTCTGTTTTAGATCAGGGACTTGATTTGTATCATCTGTCAGGAGATTTGTCTTGTACAAGTCAGGGACAGGAAGATTGCAGTCTTGTCATAGATCAGGGAAACAGAATAGGTAAGGCAGTTATTCTAGATAAACTGTGAAAAAGAAAAATCGTGGTACCACGTAAAGATAAGAAGGGTTATGTAACATTTTAACAGTCAGAACAATATGGGAAATAAGTATACAAAAAGATCCCAAGATCCACCGTTAACTGAAGATGCAAAATATATGCAATTACAGCATGCCGATAATGTTAGGTACTATACAAAATGGGTTAATAAATATGAATTTGATGGCAAATTAGAAAAATCTTCACTTATTAAACTTGTCAAACAGCTTAAAACTGACACAAAAGGTCAGGTAAAAAAGCAACGTCAATTAGGCATTCCTCAGGCACACAGGTGGATTGAGGAAGCAAATCGTAGGGAACAAAAAAGTAATAATTCAAAAGCTATGTTTCTAGATAAAGAAGACAATAATTTAGTAATAGCATCAGCTCCTCCGCCCCCTCTGCTTCCCTTACCAGAATATGAAGCGAGTGGACAAGCTTGTCCACCTCCGCTATACCCGGCTGTCTCCACGAAGCCAAGATCGTATGTCAGAGATCCCATTGAGACTAGGTCTCGAACACGTAATTTAAGAGGGGATACTGAGTTATATCAAATGAACAAAAATTCATGAGCTATGAGTGAAGAAGAGATATGTCCACTCACAGAAGTACCAAATCCTCAGGCAGGACAGGAAGGGCAGGACCCGACTCTCCTAGTATATAGACCGTGGACACCGGAAGACATCCGGAAAGCCACAGAGGGAATTCCCCATCCAAAAGTTAATCTTAGAAAATTCTTAGAAGACTTACAGGGCATGAGGTTAAGTTATCATTTAAATGGAGAAGAAGTAGTAAAAGTAGTTAGAAAAATCGTAGGTCCAGATTGGCACATGATTAGTGGCAACTGGAATCCCCGTGATGCAGAACACAAGCCACTCCCACATAGCAACTCAGAACTGGATAACAGAGAGAAAGGTCTAACAGACCGAATCTCTGAGAAATGGAAGCCTAGAGCAGACTGGACTTGCATTAATCAATGCATTCAACAGGAAGGTGAAACTGTTAACAGATATTATGCTAGATTATTAGAGTGTTTTAATAACCATTGTGGAATGCAGGTACCTGAAGACCAAACACATGATTCCCCATATGAGCAGCAGCAGCTAAAGAATGCATTTTTGAAAGGCAGTATTTTGCCTATAAGCAGCTTTATTACAAAGCACATGGTAGACCATCGTACAAGTAGATTACAGTCACTACTTGAATATGCTAGACATGCTGAAAGGCATTTTAACAGTAAAAAGAAAAAGAAAGCCCAAATATTTTCTGTAGAAGATGGAGCAGAGGTTTATGTAGTACAGTCCGGAAAAAAGGGCAAGAAAAATGCCCAGGGAAACAAACAATCTGATAAGCGATCGGAGGAGTTTGGAGAGAGAAAGAAAAGGGGTGAATGTTTCAAATGCGTGAAAAAGGGACATTTAGCAAGGGATTGCAAGCAAAACAAGAAGGTAGCCATGGAAGATAAGGAGGGTGAGGACTGACTATATGATAGTCAAGAATCACGAGAAGGGAGTAACCAAGAAAAGACAAATGCAAATGTGATAGAGGGAGAAGAGAATGTGATAGAAGAAATAGAGGAAGTGCAAGAAATCGCAGATAGTGAAGAAAGTGAAATTTTAGACTTAGCATTGTTGAGCCTAGAGCTCTATTTAGCAGACACGAAACTGGAAGTTACACTTCTGGTAGAGGGGAGGGAAGTAAAATTCCTGTGTGACTCAGGGGCATCATGACCCTGATACATCCTTCCAAACTACCAGAAAATTCAGAATCATTTGATTACATATTAGTGAAAGCAGCTAATGGACAGCTCTCCCATAACATAGCAATAACTGACCCTGTTTCAGGGATGACCCAGAAAAGCAAAATTGTTGTTTCTGCAAAATGCCCAGTAAATCTTTTGGGCAGAGATCTTATGCAGATATTTGGCATAGCAGTAGTTCCAACTATGCAGGGTATGAAAGCACAGCGACAAATGGATACTTTTGTGGTGCGACCGGAGAGCGAAACATTTTATCAGTACAGCCAGGACTTGGTCACGACTGGTCCAGGGGCAGTAACCGAAGAACTGATGAATGTAGCCATCAGTAAGTCCCCCTCCCTTGACACTGATAAACAGCATTTGTTGCACTGTACTCTGTATTATTGTAGCACGCCTGGACCTGATAAGGAATATGAGCAAGAACTGTTTAAAAACCATGCAAACAGATTAGTATTACGTAATCTGTACTGGGACACAGAAGGGAACAGTGTAGTTAGCTATTCATTGCCCCAGGAATTCTTTGCACTCTATAAATCTAATCGATTACCACATGGTAGTTTAACTAAAGGCAAGAATGTGAAAAGGGCAGACCTAGGAGAAAAAGTCACAAAGTGGGAAAAACAGACAGAGTTAGAGTTGTCAGAACAGGGAGTACAGAAGCAGAAGTTAAATTGGATAACACAGATACACCCAGCTGTACACTTGCAGTCTAGCGAGTACAGCTGATTAGCACTCTTACTAGAAGAGGAAGAAAATGCCTTACGGAGAATATCAGGAACTCTCTGGTCAACAGGGAAATCAGATGTAGGACTAATTCGTACAGCAGGACCAGTTACTATTACACCAAAATCAGCATTTAGACCACAGAAGAGACAGTATCCCTTAAGGAAAGATGCAGAAGTAGGACTCAAACCTATAATAGCAGCTTTACTTAAGGAAGGAGTACTGGTAGAATCTCCCAATTCACCATGTAAAACACCCTTATTTCCTGTCAGGAAAGCAAACGGAGAATGGCGTATGGTCCAAGATTTACAAGCTGTAAATGACGCAGTAATACCTAGAGCACCTACTGTGCCAGATCCACACACCCTAGTAAATGATTTGAAGCCTCAACAGAAGTATTTTTCTGTGGTAGATATTAGCAATGCGTTCTTTTCGATACCGATACACCCTGACTGCCAACATTGTTTTGCATTCACATTTCAGGGGAAGAGGTATACATACACGCGACTACCACAGGGATATTGTGAAAGCCCAACAATATTCGCACAAGAGATGGCAAGCAACTTGGCGGGATTTAGCCCACTGAGAGGCAGTCAGATTTTACTTTATGTAGATGACATCCTGCTGGCAGCCCCCACCCAGAAAGAATGCAGAGAAGAGCCACTCAAGGACATAAAGTAAACAAAAACAAGTTGTAGCTTTGGAGAAAGCAGGTTAAATACCTTGGATATGTAATATCCAAAGAAGGTAGAACATTAGATGAAGATAGGAAAATAGCAATTTTACAAGCACCTAAACCAACTACCAAGAAGGAAATGATGTCCTTCCTGGGTACGACTAATTTCTGTCGGAGCTGGATTCCAAACTATGCCTTGGAGTCTACTCCACTGACCAACTTGATATACAGGAAGCCTATGGCAGCACAGGATTTATTACAATGGACACCAGAAGCAGAAATGGCTTTCTGCAAACTAAAACAATTGATAGCATCCTCATTAGTTTTAGGATTACCAAACTATCATAAACGTTTTTTCCAAACTGTAGATTGTAAGCAAGGTTATATGACATCAGTGTTAACACAGCAACATGGGGACAAGCAACGCCCCATAGCTTACTATTCATCACAGTTGGACCCAGTGGCGCAATCCCTGCCCCACTGTGTACAAGCAGTAGTCGCAGCTGCAATGGCAGTACAGGCTTCAGCCTCAGTAGTGTTATTCCACCCTCTCACATTGAGAGTGCCTCATGCAGTCGCGATTATTTTACTGCAAGAAAAAGTAGCATATCTTTCTCCTGCTAGACATCTTTCCTGTATAACTATACTGTTGAGCCAACTTCATATGACAATTGAATGATGTACAACTTTGAATCCATCTACCTTGCTCCCGACCCCTGTGGATGGCACACCACACAGCTGCCTGCAGGAGATCATGCAAAAGACACTGCCTAGAAAAGATCTAACTGATGTCCCCTTGGGTGATGCCGAGGTGACATATTACATGGACGGCTCATGCAGAAGGGGTCCTACAGGACAGAATCTAGTGGGATATGCAGTAGTTTCTGATACTGAAATTTTAGAAGCAAAGCCTTTATCATACAACTTATCTGCACAAGCAGCAGAATTGATTGCCTTGACAAGGGCATGTACCTTGGCAAAGGGTAAATGTGTGAACATTTTTACTGACAGCCAGTACGCTTTTTCTACTCTACATGTACTTGCACAACAGTGGAAGACTAGAGGAATGATAACATCTACTGGTAAACCGATTAATCATGCACAGTTTATTTTAGATTTGTCAGAATCTATTCAGTTACCTCAGAAAGTAGCTATTTGTAAATGTGTAGCTCATACCAAGCAACAGGATAGGATTTCAAAATGTAATGTGAGAGCTGATACAGCTGCAAAGAAGGCAGCTTCAGCTTCAGAAATATTTCTTTTGAGTGAGGAATTACAACCTTCTGAGATTTTAGATTTAGAAATGTTGAAAACAATGCAGACACTTACTATGAAAGTAGAAAAACAGAAATGGATAAAATGAGGAGCAATTCTTAAGAAAGGGCTGTACATCTCCAAAGAAGGAAAACCGATATTGCCGTCTAATTTGTTTAGATATGCAGCTTTATTGAGCCATGGGCAGTGCCATGTCTCAACAGGGGGGATGGTACAGTTAGTAAATCGAGTGTTCACAGCATATGAATTTACAAACTACACAAAAAATTTTTGTGCAGCATGCCATGTTTGTAACAAGCATCATGCACAAGGGGCGTTGAAGCCTAAACAAGGGAGTTTTCCTGCACCACCGTACCCGTTCCATACTATCTGTATGGATTTCATAGAACTGAACAAATGCGAAAATAAGAAGTATTGTCTTGTGATTATAGATATGTTTTCCAAATGGGTGGAAGCTTTTCCGACCAAAAATCCAGATGCAGCTATTGTTGCAAAAGTCCTTGTTAAAGAAATTATTCCTAGATTTGGCATACCGGAAAAGATCTACAGTGACAATGGCACACACATTGTAAATCAAACTATACAACAGTTGAGCCGATATTTCGGAATTTCCTTAAAGAACCATTGTGCATACCACCCACAATCCGCAGGACTAGTAGAGAGGCATAATGGGGTTTTGAAAAATAAACTTCGGAAATTAATTAGTGAGACTCAAAAGAACTGGGTGTACTGCCTGCCTCTGGCATTGTTGAGCATGAGAACTGTTCCGAATGCAAAGGGGTTGACTCCTTTTGAAAAATTATTTAGGAGAACATACTATATACCTCAATGGAAACCTCTCATGCCTGCAGACCAGGAGGCTGACAGTTCACTCGCAGAATACATGAGATGACTTTTAAGTAATAAACAACTTTTGCAGTTAAATTCCGTTTCAGATAAAGAACAAACCAGACCATCAGAAGCAGCAGTAGTCCCAGGCACGTGGGTTTGGGTGAAAGTCATCAAGAGAAAGAATTGGATGACACCGAAGTGGGAAGGGCCATACCAAGTGCTACTGTCAACACCCATTGCAGTCAAGATCACAGAGCGAATGTCCTGGATTCATCTGACACACTGTAAATTGGTTAAAAACTTTGAACTGGACCAGAAACTTGTTACTGTTAACAAGAACAAAAATGACCAGATACGGAGCAAATAGAAATACAGAACAACCTCAAAAGTATTGCATGATCATTCTGTTAACTATACTGATAACATTAATCTTTTTGCTGTGGACTTTCCTTTTTACAGCCACACGAGCTGAACTGAATAAACGAGATGCATTACTCATAGACTGGCATCCGAACTTTAACACTTACCAAGCAATTAAATATGTGTATGCTGAAACTTTTAATGTTTCAAATTGCTGGATTTGCGCAGGTATACCAACAGCATATGGGGGATTGTTAATGACTGCTGTCCCCCTAGGGGTCAATGAGAACTGGGAACATTTGATTTTTGATACTATGACTGTGAAATCACAAGACAAAATAGCATTGTACCTGCCTGTTACACAAAAGGGAATTGCATGTTTTTACAAAAATGATACTGTTCAGGTGGGTTGGAGCAATTGTAATGTGACTGTTCCTTACAAATGTTATACCAAAGCTAATAATGCAGGTTATATTTGTGATATAAACTATGACTCATATTTAGAATCAATGCACAAAATGGTTGATGAAGTACAACATAATCCTGTTCTTTTTAAACAACTATCTATCATTGATAAGAAAATGTTCCATGCAGGGTAAGTATATATTAATACTAAAATAGAGAATTGTTATTTTGTGTGTGGGAAAAAGGCATACAAATGGTTACCTGAGAATTGGTCCAGCAGTTGTTTTTTGGGTTACCTGGTTCCGGCCATATGATACACTGCAGTTTTGCCTCAGGGAAGAATTTGAAATGTCAGAGAGGTCACCGAGAAACCTGGAAATCCAATCAAGAGACCTGAGAATCCAATGGGACAAATCAAAGCAGGCTGGAGAAACCATAACTCCATGAAAAACAAAGATAAACTGACACACATGGACTTAAGTGACACTATTATATCATGGGCAGGTATAGCCCCTGCATATGGTGCAGTGAAATCGATTTGGGAGCTGAGAAAATTGTCAAAACTTCTCGAAGTAATGAGCAATGCAACTTTTTCTGCTCTTGAATTAGTAACTGATGAACTGAACACTATGAGAACTGTGGTGCTTCAAAACTGCATGGCTCTTGACTTCACCCTAGCGGCAAAAGGTGGTACGTGCGCTTTAATAAAAGAGGAGTGCTGTTCGTATATTCCTGACAACCAGCATGAGATAAATGACCATCTTGAGGTGATTCAGCAAGTGCCAGCCATGAACAAACCAGGCCCAAACCCACTGATGGATTTTTTCCAGAATTTGTTTGGGGGGTGGGGTAGCAGCCTAATGAACATCCTTATTGCCATTTGTGTGGGATTACTCCTATTAGGAGTGTGTGCTTGTTGTGGTATTCCCTGCATGAAAAGATTAATCAACGATTTTATAGACATGTCAGTTTCTGAGACTTTGTATCAAAGTACTGAAATTGAAGAACTGTTGAAAAATGAAACACTTTCATAAGTCTAAACTGAATGACTCTCTTAACTGCAAATTCTGAACAGAAAGAGGTTAGGAGAAGAAGCAAACGGTTTATGCTTTTGAAAATAGAATAAAAAGTATTAACAGGGGGGAAATGTTAGAAAAATATGTATTAATGTATATGTTTAGTGCTTATTAGAAGCTAAAAGGGTTAACACATTTCATCCTATTTTAGGTACAGCTTAGTTTTGTATGAAACTATAAGATGCTTTTCAAACTGCAATATGCTTTCTGAAACTGCAAGATGCTCTCTGACCTAGTATTTGCTAGCACAGCAAAATTCATGTTTATGCGTTTTGGAAATTTACTGAGAAGCAGGTGATTATCTGCTAGGTCAGGAAAATAATGAATAGAACAATACTGTTTTCTATAATGTTATTGAACTTGAACAATCAGCTCTGTTTGTGTTATGAGAACATGCACAGCTGCAGAAAAGATAGATACAGTTGAACAAAGACTGCTTAAAGAAATGAACTATAATCTATACTTGCTTCGTGCTCGAATTAGCCATAGTACCTTGAATAGTAACATTGGATAGTGAGAAGTTGTATCTGACCGGTGGTCATCAAGGCCACGTTGTTTTTCTTAGGAAGTTTTTTTTTGTAAACTTGATATGCTAGCAGAAAATCATGGACAAACAGCTGCTACAAAATAATATTGAAAGAACTTGTGATTTATTACGTCAGCTTAGTAGGCAATGCCTTGTAAGAAATGTATAAGAATAGCTTCACTTCCTGATTCTAGTTAGACAAACTCTGTATTAGCACATTTTTGTCTCCTTGCTGCAAGACTAAAGTGCCTTAACCTGAACCTGCCATGTGTTGATCTTTTTTAAGTTGTTTTTCCTTTGACACCTACAAAAGGGCCTCACTGAGACAGACATGGTCTCAAGCTCAATACCAAAATGTGCATTGTCATCCCCTTTGCTAAAAATTTTGTACCCATGAACTACCACATAGGCGGTAGTCTACTTAACACCGAAAGTGTGATAAGAGACCTTGGGACACAGGTGGACAGTAGTCTCTCCTTTGATAATCACATCGCCAAAGTGGTCAGGAAATCCTTCTACGTGGCACACCTCATCACAAAAGATTTCTCATCCAGAAAAAAGGAGGTCATTGTTCCCCTCTACTCATCACTCATTAGACCCATTATAGAGTACAACGCCCCTTTTGGTATGTACCTCACAAGACATCTACAACAACTGGAAAGGCCACAAAAATACCTCACAAAGAGGATTACTGGCCTCAAACAGATGCCTTACGCAGACCGTCTCAAAAACTCCAGCTTTACTCCGTCGCATATCGCCTACTCAGAGCCTATCTCTGCCTAACATACAAAGCTATGTCAAACCCAGAGCTGTTGGACATGCTCCACTTAAAGAACTCCCAATCCCTCCGAGCTGCATGCTCTAGGGACCTAAACCTTGTCACCACAATAAACAGAACATGCTGGAGGGATAGATTCCTGTCCCAGAGACTTCCCATACTCTGGAACAGACTACCTATCTATGTCAAACAGAGCTCCTCATTAGCACTCTTCAAGAAAAATCTTGATGATTGAATGGGAAATGGGAAATTCACCCCGGGGATCACTTCTGTGGCTCTGCTCAACAGGGGCACAGGAAAATAATTTTCTTGGGTGGCGAACGCCAGGGTACATTTTTTGGCTAAGCTTGTATGGGCCCTAGGGCCAATAGCCCAGTACCTACCTATGAACCTATGAGAGGGATTTGAAGTTTGCACTGAAGCTGTCTGCCAAAATGTTGGCAATATCAGTTGGTTCAGTGTATTTTGTGCCATTCTGCACCAACTCAGAGTAGATCTGAGAGTTTCCACTTAGGTTCTTGACATAGCTAAAGAACGCTTTGTGGTTATCTTTGGAGTCCTTGGCAATTTTTCTTTCGAAGCTAGCCTTGGATGATTTAATGAGGGATCATAGCTTCTTGCTGATACTGATCAGGGATGTCTTTCCTTCTAGTGATTTTGCTCTTATCTGTACTAGTTTCCTCCTTCTATTGTAGAGCCTGTTTATGGCAAGGGTCCACCAGACTGGTTTTATTTTCTTGGAGGAGTGAGTCTTATTTTTACTTGGGATAACATGATCCATGCTCTCCTGCAGATGATCATAGAGTGCCTTTGTATAGGTTTTAGCAGCTTGGACAGCATTGTCCATTGGCGTGGGGCTGTGAACCTTTCCACCTTGGTTATAAGCAACGTGAAGTTTGCTTTTGAAAAGTTTTTCATGGCGGTTTCCTTGATTGGGGTTGGGTGTGGAATGTAAATATCCAGAGTGATTAGTCTATGGTCTAATCTAACCAGTGAGGGGTTGACATCAGGTGTGGAACACTGGTCTCCCATGTTGGTGATGACCAGGTCCAATATGTTGTTCCCTCTGGTGGGAGTGTTGACCAGTTGATCCTGGGCGTTCGAGTTTATAAATTCTAGGAAGTGTTGGGCAAGTGAGCTAGTACTTGAGTAGTTCTCCCAGTTAATGTTTGGGTAGTTGAAATCACCCAGTATTAAGGTGAAAGAACCCAGTCATGGCTTTACCTTTAGGGCTATAGATTGTATTAATTATGATCCTAGAGGGGGCCCTTTTTGTTTATTGTTAGAGAAATTAGAATTGAACTGGCAATTACGTACCTTTGCATGTTATCCTCCTGGTATTAATGAAATGTATTCAATTTATTGTATATTACAACTTAAAAATTTGGATAGGAGTTGAATGACTTTGGCTTTCCATATAGAATGGTTTATGAGGTTTCGTATGGTACTACATTTCTTTTAAACATCAATATACACGCAAGACAACTATGAATATACATATGGATTTTTTAATATATATATTTTTTATTAATTTTATTTTTTATTTTTTACTTCATAACTGTTTGTCACTAATTAGTTATTCATAGATATAGAAATCTTAAACTAGCTTACCAGGAAATATTTATTATTATTATTATTTTAGAATGGGCAAATATAGTTGTCACATTAAGACATTTTAAATAATTTTAAACACTTTCACTATTTAATTAACATATATTTTCAAAAAAACAATTTTTATTTAAACTTTGTGAATGAGAATTGTTTAAATTATGTTTTTAGCAATTAATTGAGTGGTTGCCACTTTAAGAACAGCTGATCCCTGTTTGGTTTGAGAAAACAGCTGATCTCCTAACTGTTTAAATAGCTAACGCTTTTTGAAAAAAAACATCTGAAGAAAATGGGCTATAAAGCTTGACGAAAAGCGCTTTATGTGAATTTTGGTTTTGTATTAAAAGTACATTTATTTTCCTCGTGCTTGAGAAGTTATTTACATAGTTGGATATATTGAGCGGCTTCTTTTTGTGTTTTCACTGTCTCCACAGGTAGGAAGGCAGAAGGTGGTACTGAAGCTTACTTTAGCAGACTTTTTGATGGAGAGGGGCATATAGAATGGGTTGTTCGAGCTGGAGTGGAAGCAAAAACAATTAGGTCAGAGATAGACACTATGGGTAAGGGTTAGTAGTTTAGGGGGATGAGAACGATGAGAGTTGGACTGAGGAAATGTAAGAGTGGTGCGTGTGTGGAGAGATTGAGGTAAGAGAGGAAAGTTGAGATGGGGGGGTGGAATGAGATGGAATGAGTGAGTGTGGAGTGAAAGGTAGTTTGGTTTAGAATGTGGTATTATCAGCCATGTGGGTGTGCAGGGAGAAAACATAGGAGTAGGCTAGGACAATACATTCTGCACTTGGAAAACCCTTACGGAGTTAAGTACGTTAGGAATAGTTGCATAGGTATCTGAAGTTCAACAATTAGACACACATTGAAAACCTAACTCTCTCGCTACCTAACTGTAGTTGCATAGGTATCAGCAGTTCAAAAAATTAAGCAGACACAAATAACTTAACTCTTGCATTACCTAAAATAATTGCATAGGTATCAGTAGTTTCCCGATTAAGCAAACACTAAAAATGTGACTCTCATGTTTCCTAACTATAAAGTGAACGTACCATACAGTGTGGGAAGGACTAGAAAACTAGGATTAAGAAGCCTGCCTAACAAATAGCAGCTGTGCAATATTAGGAAATTAAACACAGAGTTATAATGCTGTATGCACTTTTTTTGAGTTATTGCCGTTAATACATTAAACACAGAGTTGTACTACTGTTCTAATACTGTACGAACAGTTGCGCTGAAATAATGCCATTAATACATGCTTGGGTGGAAATCAGACCTGTAGTCTTAAAGAGTCCTTAAACAATAAAAACAATGTAGCCAGAAGTACATTAGCACTGCCAATAATTTGTTTTGGAGTGGCAGCTATCTGGGCCTGTGTGCTCTAGACCGGAGTTGCTTAATAAGGGAAAATTAAAGAATTATTGTGGAATGTTTGAAAAAAAAAAAAGAAAAAAAAAAACACTGGAGGGACAGAAATTAGGTAAAAGAAGAGGCTGTGTTAGACAAGTATGTTATGCTGATATAGGATATACTGCATAACATGCGATGAAATAGTGGTGTACTTGCTTTGGTGTCAAAAATGCTGAGATATAGTCATCATCAGCAAAATTGCATGTCAGTTAGTGGTAAATAATAGAAAGGGACTGTTTTCACTTTATCGGAGCATTGGTATACAGCAAATGCACCAGTTGGGCATAAAACTTACATTAAAGCTTAGAGATGAAGCTGTCATTAAAAGGCAGGGAAAACAATGAGCAGAATATGTGGCTAGCTCAGAGGCAATAAGTATGCTTTATCGGTGCACAGGTACATACTTTTGAGTACAATAGTCCGGAATTTAGGCAAAAAGGTAGCTTGGATAATGAAGCCTTGGGAAACACTATATGTGGCAGCAGCTAGATGAATGATTGGCTACAGAATAGTCCTTCTCTTGTTCATACTTCTACGGTGCCCTGCTGGCATTTAGAATTACAGTTTATGGCATACAAAGTAATTGCGGTCAGCAAAGCAAATAGTTCAGAACAACAATGCAGAGGGCTATACTACAAGGCAGCTGTAAACTGCAATGGTGCATGTGTATGGCATGTAATAAGACAGTACATTTAAAAAATAGTACACATTGCAAAGTAATACAAAGTAACAAGCTGAAAAACACAATGAAAATAACGTCTTACCGGCATGCACACTATGCGAGCGTCAAGAGGGATTGGTGGCTGACCTATCCAGGTGGGAATAGCTATAATAAGGATTGCACCGCAGTGATTGTGAGGTCTTTGTAGAAGCACAAGGGGGCAGGGAAGAGGGGATTAAGTGGTGATGGGTGGAGAGGTTTGTAGTAGATAGGTGGATCAGGAAATGGTATAGTACAAAGTTAAGAGGAGGGGAATATGCTCTACCCAGAGAGGTGAGTGGGAGACTATCAGTGAGTATCTTGTAAAAACAAGCCTAGGGTAGCAGTTGTAAAGGTTGTAAAACAGTGAATTTCTGTTGGCAGGACTGTGTAGTCTAAAGTGAGTGGAAGTCTATGAGCAGCTGTGTAATTTAAAGACAACTGCTCGAAGGTTCTAACTACTGATGGTTAGTGTAGGGAGAGGCACAGATTTAATCCATTTTGGGTCAGACAGAGGTTGAGGAGAAGAAGGGGTTGATTGGAAGTAAGGGGAGATTTTAGTCTCTTTGCTGCCACCTAGTGGCATAAAACAAGTAGAATAGTCAGAAAATAGCAGATGGGAAAACAGGTTTTTCCCTGTGGGTGTACACGCTAAACGGGGAGCGCTAGAGCAGAGGTGTACTAAGCTGTAGACTACAGCAGTTAACAGACTTACTGGAGCTTACATGCACTTGTGCTATGAGCTGTAGCAATAAATTATTTTCCTTTTTTAGAGCAGCAAGTTGTTTCCATGGATAGGAAGGCAGAAGTTGGTTCTGAAGCTTAGTTTAGCAGACTTCTTGATGGAGAGGGGCTTGTAGAATGGGTCATATGAGATGCACTTGTGCTACGAGCTGTAGCAGTAAATTCTTTTCCTATTTTGGGACAGCAACTTGTTTCCATTGGTAGGAAGGCAGAAGGTGGTACTGAAACTTAGTTTAGCAGACTTCTTGATGGAGAGGGGTTTGTAGAATGGGTCATATCAGCGGGGTGCACACTATATGCAAGGGGCAAGATGGATTGGCGGCTGACCTATCCAGGTGGGAATGGCAATTTATACATAGAACATACTTTACACCATACAAATTAGAACTGATATATAATAAATAAAATAGATGTTGGAGGTGTAAATCACTATCAATAACCAATTGGCAACACATGTTCTATGAATGCCATTTACTTAAACAGTATTGGAAAAGTATTAACTATTCATTACAGGCACTGCTCACTGATAATTTCCAACTTACAAAATCTCTAGTTCTCTAGTTTTGTTGAATACACCTTTGCCTTCTTGTGTTTCAAGGCAAAAATATATAATTTTGTGGACTATCCTTGCTATTGCAAGGAAAAATATTACACAGAACTGGAAAGCTGTAACTCTTCCCAGTTTTGAATATTTCAAGAACATGTTTTTGTCAGTCTCCCAGTTGGAGTTAAAAACAATCAAGGAAAGAACAGAACAACCTACTTCCTTAAGCATTGTCTGGCTGAATGTAAATCAAGTTCTGGAAACAGAAGACCGTAATAAATTATAATGTTATTCAAAGATACATTCAAGAAAACAAAGTTTTTCAAGTATAGACATCCTATATAAATAGTTGGTTTTGTAATGTTTGTTTTTGGAATTGTTTCTCCACTTTAAGCTTTGACTATGTAAATATTTCTTTGATATACATACTGTATATATGTTTATGTTTCTGAAAATCATTAAAAATGTATTCAGTAAAAAAAAGACCTGCTTTAAGTCACACAAGTCTGGAGTTATTGCATCTTAGATGATTCTCCAGAGCTTTAAACTTAGGTTATAGAGACTACATTGCCGATGAGGATCTTGTGACATAGCTTTGGGTTTCTCTCAGTTGATTAACCTGTAATGAGAGGTCTAACTCAATGAATGCTGACAAACTTCACATATAGATTGGCATTGTCAGATTTTTTTGTCAGAGCTAGTGTTTCCAACTCAGTGGAGTTACTAGCGATTTAGGAAATGAACCCTGTAAGGCTATCCAGTTTTGTTCAATGGTCACACAGTGTTGGTCCTATACAGAGGGCTTTGTCAGTTTCAGTTTCACTAGATTACATGTTGGATCTATCATTACCAAATACAAGATTAAAAAATAAAAATCATTACCATAAACCATAATTAGCGCTATTAAGGAAAATGTCTCACAAACAGGAAAAGGGACTGCAGGATACAATGAAAGATTGAATTATCTTGCAGTACAAAGGTACTATGGAAGTATTGTTGCCATGCTGGTGGTACTCTCCATCCCCCTAGACTTGTGACATTCTATTACTGGACCATTGTTGGACTCATTGAGTGACATGTTCACTTGCACATTGACTGCTGAGATTATTAACTATTCTTTCATGGGGAAATATGTCAAATGCCTTACTCAAACCCAAGAAGGCTGTATGTTCATCTTCAAACAATGCCACCTTAACATTGTCCACAAAAGACACCAGGATTAAAGGTATGATCTGTCTGTAATAAACTCATGTTGGTAAATGCATAGGAGAAATAGGTCTTCATTGTGACTTCATTTTAAATCCATTATTGTTCTGACCATTGCTTTGCAGAGTGTGCATGTTTGGCTTACTAGTTTGTGATTATCTGGGTAATGAGTGGCACCTTCTTTGAGTACAGACCATTGGAGCTTGTCACCATTAATCAGGAATGTATCCTCTGTAGAGCTACTGGTTTTAAATTTTATTTAGAGATATTTTAATCTTATCTTCTAACATAAAAAAAATACATGACTTTTAAATTCACATTCAGAGATAATAAGCTTTTTGACCTTTTAAAATAAATATATATATATATATATATATATATATATATATATATATATTTATATATATATATATATATATATATATATATATATATATATATATGCATATATATATCTTACAAATACACAAGATATTGCATTTAGGCTCCATGAACATCTTATTACTTTTTGTCAGACAGTTAATTTGCCTGAATTTCATAAATAATGTTGAATACTTTTTGTTTCCCTCAGCGTTAGTGGCAAGGCAAGTTTCATAGTTAGCTCTTGATTTATTTATTTTTTCCTTTAGTAGTATCATATTTTTTATCGGTGTTCCATATTGTCACAACATCTCTAGTAATGTACTCTGGCATGGAGACTAGCAAACAAACTTCAACATTTGAATCAAATGTAAAGTAAGATAGAAAAAAACAATATACAAATGACAATTTGATTGCTTAACTTCTTCACTCCAGTGGAGCTCTGGGGGGTTGTATTCTAACTTTCAGTGACTGCATTCTTCTTCTTACATATCTACCTATCTATCCATCTATCTATCTATCTATCTATCTATCTATCTATCTATCTATCTATCTATCTATCTATCATCCTCATATTTCAAGTAAATGTTCATATCTCTGAGGTCATAATGGTTACTAAAGAAAAATAAACTGTCCACCACTAGCAGACCTTTACAGTTGTAGCATTCATGAGATTCTAGGTCTTAAGCTAAATCTCTAATTAATAATAAACACGGCAAATATTGATTTTGCAATATTTTATGCACAACATGCAATATGTTAGTACAACCACCTAAGCTACAAACATACTGTCAACAGAGTTTCTTTCATCCACCTCTAAGTTTTCACAAAAGGCTAAGCGGTTCTCCACAAATTGCTTGTTTTTTTCAATATTTACAGAATTATGAAAGTTATGACAAAACAAATAAATGGTATATGAACAAATTAATATTTCTTTAGCAGCACTACACAGAAATTAATTATCAATGGTTTTGTGTTGCCCGTTATATCAGCTTTAACATGAAATTCTTCAATAACTTACATGTAGCATGCTCCTTGCATGTAGCATGTTTTGTCGTTATTGATGTAGATGTGAACAAGTTATATTAGACTGCTTGAGACATCAGCAAAATTTAACTGAAGGTGTCACTAGGCTGCAATGACCTGATAAGGTCAGTGAGTGTCTTTTGCATTGTTGTTTAACCCCATTTATTTTTTTAGTTTGAAATCTTTTTTACGGCCACGTGGAATCTCTCATTAGCTTATTACAGTTTGCTGGGTAAGTTTACCTTTAGCTTGGTCTGTATGTTTGAGACAAATAAAAATCTGCTAATTGATATGAGAGTTAATATTGCCAAATGTTAATGTCATCTTCTCAACTGTTTTGATGGGGAATCCTAAGAAAAAGTTTACCATTTTACAGTAGGACTTGATTAACTGTGGTGTTATCCTGCCTGAGACATCTAAAAGCATCGTAGTTTGAAATGTATAGTTTCATGAAGAGCACTGCTAAGAAGAAGCTGAAGTTCAACAGAGGTACACGATATACCATGTTTATTATAATGCCAAGTCGTTTTACAGATCTTATGGGAAACTTGAAATCTGTTTATTGTGCTCCTATCAAAAATTCAGTTAGCAGTAGTAGATATTTATTCTGGGAACAGTAATTTATCTAGCTAGCAAATGAATAGTTAAAATCATCCGGCATTATTGCATTATTTTTTAATATTTGGATTTGAAATAAATACAGAAATTCTTCATGTTATCATGATATAGTATATAGATGTGTCATAGATGTTCAATGCCATCATCAAAGAGTTTTATAGGATGCTGCTAAATCATTCAGGTCTGCTGCAGGGATTGATTATGTTAAATATTTTGCTGTTTCTTTTGGTAGTCCTGGCCATGGCATAGAAGGCCATCTTTAGTATCATTAAGTTGTATGACAACAAAGCTGTCCCACAGAGTGGCAAAAAGCCACATCACCCTTATGTACTTAATTACTGTTTCCATCTGCACTGTCCATCTTGAGAAAGAAGACTTCACTATGGTGGTAGGACACATCTAAGGCTTTTCAACTCTTGTATCCGATGAGGAGCATACTAACACCACTGGGTGTACAGTTATGCTGTACAAAGACATACCCGGTTCTGTATGTGTGGTAACTTTCCATATTCTGTGTATCTCCTTTCACATGTTGAAATGAAAATTGGTCTGCCACAATGAACTTTCAACATTATGTTAGTCTGGCTGCATCTGATGTACATTCTGGGCAGATCATGTATTAGTCAGCATAGTCACAGTTAGACATCTACTTTTAGGTGTTAATCATTTGCTCTGTCTGCCTTGCTCACATTTGCTCAGGCACAGTACCTAATTACATACCCAGATCTTACTGGCTGGTGTGCACCAGGGAGCAGAGTAGTCTTTTGTATCATTCTACCTGTGGCCTGCTTTGTCACCCTCTGGTGGCAGCTGTTCAGACATTTTTGGGGCAGCACAACCTTATTGGTACCATGGCTTACCTGCCTGATTCTGGTAACTGTGTCCCAAAGCATCACATATGACAGAATCATGTTTTAGGTCATCTAATGTATGCATCACAGAGAGTTTACAGAGATGTCATGGAATCTGGAAAGTGGCTTTAATTGATCATAGACTTGCTTCAGGATAACTCTACTCCAGACTACCTCTCCACAATAAGCAGAGTATCTCTTTACCACTTTTTAATCTCAATCTGGATAACTGGATGGGAAATAGAAAATATACCCCTGGGATTCTACCATGTCCCTGCTGGACAGGGGCATTGGGTGCTGATTTGTCTATGCATGGGCTAAACTCTTGCTTAGGCTTATAAGGGCCTAAGGATCAATAGCCTAGTAACTTCCTATGATCCATCTGTGTACCATATCATGCCTATACCTGACTGTTATCACTGGCTGGAGACTAGTGTCTGCTAATGGTATGGTGCATAAACTGTAATGTAAATATTAAAGCAACCTGAGTGTTCTATCTTTATGTGTATACAGTGCCACATAAGTAGCCATTCTGTTCTATGCCAGCTTGCCTGTTATCTGCCCAAATCTAAGGTGTGTGTTACTATTTAGTAGTTGGAGTCCCACGTCTAAAGTATTCTGTTATTAAATAGTTGTGTGTTTCTGACATTTTATACAGATACTGTATATATATATATATATATATATATATATAGATATTTTTTATTA
Source organism: Protopterus annectens (assembly GCF_019279795.1). Classification (NCBI taxonomy): domain Eukaryota; kingdom Metazoa; phylum Chordata; order Ceratodontiformes; family Protopteridae; genus Protopterus; species Protopterus annectens. Next base: position 1,872,342,492 of record NC_056741.1, on the reverse strand, counting down.
TTTATTGTTTTATTTTATTAAATTCTTAACTGTATAAACAAACAAATTACAAGCAACATTTCAGGATTGACCTAGAAGAATTATCTGGTTATGTGATTTGTTCAGAGTCACAGAGCAGGCAACTGAGGATTTAGAGAATCAAACTCTGGACTGCAGTATGAAGCTGATTAGTAGTATATAGCCTTAATCTTTGCACTAAACTGCCAAACAGTTCATATAGATATTTATACATACATATCTATATATGTATGTATATATATATATATATATATATATATATATATATATATATATATATATTCCCTATATATATATATATATATATATATATATATATATATATATATATATATATATATATATATATATATATA
>NC_056741.1:1872299618-1872337118 GCF_019279795.1 Protopterus annectens | reverse complement strand
CCCCAGATTCTTGAGGTGGCATTGCATGGGATACTGAAAGCATCATCCACTGGACTCTAAATGGTGCACATTATACCATGAGCAATATATTTTATGGTGCACAGTAGTATGGGATTCCCACTGAGTCTGTTCATTACCATCTCTTGATTCGTTGTATTTCAAGCCATCTGTTATAGGTTATAGGTCATCTGTGTTGTAGCAGTCTCATCTGAAGGATTCCCCTTCCTCACTGCTATCTTTGTTAAAGGAGTAGTGGCTCTCTAATTTAGCATACTTGTTGCAGCTGATAGCAAGTTCCACTCTGCACGCTTTTATTTTTAGGTGTGCACAGATTCATAGATTCATAGATTCATAGATTAGTACTAGGCTAACTGCTCTTGCAAGTCATTTTAAGCCTAGCCAGTTATCCCTTGTGAGACTCAAACCCTGCACCTTGTGTGTGTAAGACAAACACCTTAACCATTAGGCCATCCTCCCACCCACAGTTAGTTTTACTTCTGTCTTAAATAGCATAACATCCTATTATATTGCTGCCAAATAATGAATCACATATAGAAGCCTTTACCCACATGCATCTTTGTGTGATTAACATATACTTTGTTGTTATACTCCTGACATCATGCATTATATTTTACCGAATCGTATGCCTTTTTCTTTCATTAATGCGTAGTATGTAGCATGTTATGCTCTGCAACAATTGCTTCTGAATCCCAGTTGTACTACCGATCATTCTGCATTCACAGCATATAAAATATGGTTTGCTTGTAACTGCAGACTAATGATGAAAACTGTGCATTTGGAGAAATGACAGATGCAACATTCTGGGAAAGTGTGCTTTTTTGATTAGTACACAAGTAAATGAAAAGTAAACTGAAATTACCACCAGAAAATAAAAGCACACAGTTATTAGATTCTGTTCAAGTACATCATCAGAATAAACTGCACACAGATTTAGGCATTTTATTTATTTATTTATTTATTTATTTTATTTTATTTTACATTTGTTAACTGGGTAGAGTCTGGCTGGACAAGTAGCACATTTTCAGTGAAGACTTTTGGAGATAAGCTCCATAACAATAGTACAAAAAAGATTACAAAAAATTTACAAAGCTTTACAAAGAATATGCAAAAAGTTTAACAGTTGTCTACAATCACAATTTACAAAAAGAAAAATGTAAACAAAAAACATACATTTCCTAATCATGTACAATATAGTTTTATTGGGCTCCTTATTGAAATTTTGGTACTCAAAATGCTGAGAGCCAAAAAAAAAAAAAAAAAAAAAAAACAAAGACCCAGAAAAGACTCCTGCACACCCCTATGTGGGGGGAAACCCTCCCACAGCCTTGAACTTATAGATACCAATTTCAAGATCACCATACCTTGGAGAAAAGGGAATATTCTGAGTAATGGCATCTCAGACTTAGTATATATAAGTCTGTTCTTTCAGGCATTTGATCTCCGCTTTTCAGTCTAGCAGATCCTGATATTTCAAATGGTTGTCATTTTATTTACTACATCATAATTAATGTTTTAAGATTCACTTATTTAATTTTATTTATTATTTTATTTACATTTGTTCACTTAAGAAGTAACGTGGTAATTACCATTCCGGGTATATGAATAAAGCTTATAGCTAATAGCCTTATGAGTGTAAGGAATCTGAACATTTTAGCTTATCATATATCTTTGGTTTTACTGATACGCAATATACATTGCTCTATGTTCTGTTTTCCTATTAATACAAAATTTAAGAGTTCATTTAGCCATACACCAAGACAGCAATTGTTAACCGAAGCTGCAGTTTGTCATCTATTTATCAGCAATATAGTATAGCTAACTTAAACACACAGCTACCTAATGTGAAGAGTTAGTATTGTAAATAGCCAGATGCTCACCACCCAGCAAAGCAGTATGCTGGAAAAGACTTCCTTAAAGACAGAAATGCATTGTTTCTTTTATGAATGCAAATGTGGGTTTTAAATGCTCTTAAAACAGATCACTATACTGAATCATTTTTGCACTGAGAGGGCATGCATTACTTTTGCGATGAATGAAGAAGTCAGCTTTAAGTGTGTTAAATCAGACATCCATATTCTGATATGAATTCATGTTTGAGGAAGAGCAAGTCCCATTCCAATTCCATATGGGAGACTATGTAGGTGGATGAAGGCAAAGCTGTCCACGCAGCCTACCTCAATCTAGCCAAAGCCTTTAACACCATCCCACACTCTGGAATCATTGATAGGCTCACTAATCTGGGCATTAACCTGTACATCACTAGATGGGTTGCCAGCTGGCTCACTGACAGAATACACAAGGTGAAAGTAGCTGACTCCAAATCTAACTATTGGGCAGTTACAAGTGGAGTCCCATAGGGATCAGTTATGGGTCCTCTCCTGTTTTGTATCTACTTCTCTGAAGTTCAAGCCAACACCAAGGGACTCTGGTTAACCAAATTCATGGATGACTGCAAACTGGAAGCTATTATTGATTCACAAGCTGATGTGGACATCCTACAAAAAGGCCTAATGGAAACCAATGACTGGTGCCAAAATCATGGCCTTAGGCTCAATGTCATTGTCATTCCCTTTGAGAAAAACATGGTGCCCACAAACTACCATATCAAAAGGAACTCACTTAAATCTGAAGGTGTTATAAGGGATCTAGAGACACAGGCAGATAGCAACCTCTCCTTTGACAACCACGTCGCCACTGTAGTTAGGAAGTCCTTTTAGGTGGCGCATCTCATCACAAAAGGGTTCTCATCCAGGAAAAAAGAAGTCATTATCTCTCTCTACTCAGCCCTCATTAGACCCATTATAGAGTACAATGCCACATTTGGCATGTACCTCACTAGACACTTCCAACAACTGGAAAAGCCACAGAAGTTTCTCACAAAGAAGATCTTAGGACTCAAACATGTGCCTTATGCAGATAGACTTAAAAAACTTAGACTTTACTCCATCTCATATTGCCTACTTAGAGGCAATCTCTGCTTGACATACAAAGCCATGTCTGACTCAATTTTGCTAGACATGCTTCATCTGAAAAAAATCCCACTCCCTCCGTGCTACTCATTCCAAAGACCTCAGCCCTATCACCATATTAAACAGAACCTGCTGAAGGGATAGGTTCCTAACCCAGAGACTTCCAATACTCTGGAATAATCTCCCCGTTCACGTCAAGCAGAGCACCTCACTGGCCCTTTTCAAAAGAAATCTTGATGAGTGGATGGGAAGTAAGAAATTCACCCCGGGGATCACTTCAATCGCATTGGTAGATAGGGGCACAGGGAACTAACATCTGGTAAGCCAGATGACTGGGAACACCCTTGGGCTAGGTTTGCATTGGCTCCAGGACCATTAGCCTAGTACTTATCTATGAATCTATGAACCTATGTATCAGTTCCAATGGAGTTCACACTTAGGGAAGTGTAATGTTTGATTTTCAAGGAAAGGCAGGTATTCTTTTTTAACCTAAAATTGTGTTACTCTGGAATTAACTAATGAAACATCAGTGGTAAAAGGGGGGCAGGAGTCCACACAGGGTAGATTCCCACCCAAACTGTATTTACTTTAAATCATTATTTCAAATGCATTTGGTGCAGAAATATTTCCCAGTCTCTAATCATTGTTGTTTCCAGCTTTAGCCTTTAGTCATATGCCCAGCCATTTCATTCAGATCAGACATTTGATATGATAATGAAAGTATCTTGCAAATATTGTCATCATATCCTAATGTGTCAGCAGTATGTTTACCAGCTTTGAAGGAGAGAATACTTCTGACACTGGAGACTTGGAAAAATGGTCCTCTCTTTTATCCAACTGCTGTTTATAATGGCATTTACTTCATTTTTAGCCTTCACCACCATTAATGCATTCTAAAAAGTGAACCTTACAATTTCTCACTGTTTTTCTAGTGGCAGTGAGTACAAACTGTTACTAAAGTAAACAGCATATAGTACAATCCACACCATTATGTATTTTATAAAATCTAGACACTGGATGAGCAAAATAATGAGAAAAATGTCATATATACATTCTTTACAACTGAAATATGTTAGCAGTTTTTCTATAGACATTGTGGTTTCAAATGTGATAGCATCCAGCATGACCTTCACAATCTTGAAGCTAGAATACAAAAATTTAGATCTTAGCCTTGTCTGTTAAAAACATAAAGGCTCATTTGAATATTACCAACTACTGTCAATGATCTAGGAGGCATCAATCTTTGATTTCTGACTCTCTCCAAACAAATTCCCCTTCAAATTCAATGTATGTACCCTACTATTCAGGTTAGACAGATCTTGAGAAAACTAAGTTATTTATCATGTCTTCTTGTAAATCTCCAGGTATCTAGCCACAAACCACACTCCGCTTGAGCTTTACTGCTTTCTGATTTAACATTTTGTACCATTTTGCTATATAGATTGCCTAGTCTATGATCGGCCTACTCATTAAAATGACCTCATTATGTCATAATGCTCTACCACAACAACAGCTCACTCCAAAAAAAAAAAAAAACACTTCAAAATAGAAGCCTCCCTAATCTTCACTTCTTCACTCTTTCCATATTATGTTTTTCTTTCACATTTTTTTTTTACTTTAAATGATGTCTTCTGCTAATTTTCCTGATAAACCACATTGCTTCATTTCTTATCTTCCTATCTCAACACAGCCAACTTTTGCTTATGTGTAATCTCTTATGCCCTAATTATGACTTATGTCTACATCTGTGAATTTTTGTGACATGACATCCCCCTCTGTCTTCTAATCCAGTACAATATTTTATTTTCTTTGTTAGATTAAACATACTTAACATTCATTACATGTAATAATTTTAAGGCATGCACCATTCCACAACCTGGCTTCCATCCACACCATAAACTTTAACTGTTTTCTCTACCTACAAACTCCCTTCTTCATTACTTGCCTTCACCCAAACCTGGTGCCTGGTCCCATTTCCACAAGTTGGGCAGAAGTCTCTCACTCTCTTTCAGTGCCATTGAAAATGCATTCCTGACTGCTCCATGGAAAATAGAGATCATTTGAACAGCCTGACTTGTGTATATTTTGCCAGTTTAACTCTTTGCCGATCTTTCCACTCAATTATTATTTGCTACTTTTATTTTTTGCACCTTCATCTCCCTCTGTGTTTTCTATAGCTGGCCTGTGCTTGTCTTTCAGCATACAACTTACAAATTAAATACCTGTATACTTGTCTGCCCTCATGCCACTCTAAGAAGCTACTGCATGTGTGATTCCCAGATATAGGGTTCAGATAGACCCCATTCAGTTTAAGTTAATGGGGACTGGTGGAGTCCTATTCCCTGCTCAAAAATGGGCTTGCTACAATGATTGAAATTAATGTAGAATGTTGGCAAAGTTCACCAATGTAAAAGACTTACTAACTGGAGAATCACATTCAAGTGAATTGGATACGTTCATAAGGCAGCAGCTCCACATTTATGTGGGACTAAGTATTGCAGGCAATAGCTGATGGGAAGTCTGTCCATAGTGCATAGTTCAATGTGCATGTAGGGCTGTACTATAGAAATCGGCAGTCGAAGATGATTCTGGGACAACACATATATGTGGATGCATTTACTGAGAGCCATTCTCTGAACTCTGTTAGGGATGATTATGGATATGGATTGATATCCAGGGCAGAATAGCAGCCCTGCACACCCATCCCTGTTCTTGGAATGCACAAATATAGGTGTACTGGCTATGCTAGCCATCATGCCATCACTTCCCATTCTGTAGGCCTGTTGCTGTGCAACTCCACCTGGATGATTGGACATGGTATTGCAGGCAGTCTCCTTGCCTGCAATAATATGTCCAGCATCCAGATGGTCTAGCTGTGCCTGAGAACGTTGGTTGGACTCAGTGGCTTGACAGAGTCCACTAGCAGTTTCTTCACTGCACCCGGAATAGGTAATGTTATTCATTGACATAGGATGTTAATGAAGCTCACTATCTCTTGTGAACGTAGTGGGGTCCCCTTTCAATTCCATACCTCTATGTTAAGAGGTATTAAACTGTATAAACCACATATTCTCTGGGATGATGTTATTCCAGGTGGCAGGGTTGATTTCATTTGATACTGTAGTAAGAGTAGGATTACTGGAATTCTACTCATTGTTAACTCTTGTGGGTATAAACATTCTAAAATTAAGAAAAGAAAATGCTGTGACAAACAATGGAAAAACGTCAGACAATTATCACATTGGATTACAGTGTATACAGTAGGTAAATGATAGATAACATTTATTGGTAGAAATATTTTTAAAAAGTATGTAAATGTACCAAATAATGAGGAAGAACTGAGGCAGTAATCACATTGCATTACAGTATTGGCAGTATGTATATCAGATGTGTGCTGAAAGTGGCTTGAAAGCTCTGTTTTGCAATGCTTATTCAAATAATTCCTTCTGAAGAAAAGCAAGGGTGTTTGTTTTTCCACTGAGATATTTTTTAACATTAGACATGAACTGGGAGAAGGGCTGAATTGCATTAGATTGTGTGGTAGGATTAACAAAACGTTGGACTTAGTGTGGAGAATCTATAGCCATTGCAGTGAAATTTATAGTGGGCTGCTGTATAAGCATGAGGAGTTGGGAGTATTTAGTTATTATGTCTGGAGAGAGAGATAGCTAGTATGAAAAGGAAATGCAACAAGATAAACAAGTTTGAAAAACAATGTGCCATTTAAAGAGTTGTGCTGCTAGCCATTTTGCTTTGAAAGTTAAGTAATGGTGTTGACTGGAAAAAGAGAGATTATTCCAGTCAAGGAAAGATTTTTCTTTGAAGTAACTGTTATCAATGGTGGTGGCTGGTGACTTCAAATCAAAGGGGGGGGCTGCAGGAGACAGCTGAATGTTTGGGGCCACCAGGAAGGTGTGTGACCAACTAGAAAAGGGTGGAGCTATGCTCAAAACCACAAAAACTGGGACTTTAATTAAATACGCTGCCCTGGGTGCCAAACTGTCATTATGAGAGTTTAATCAACATAAAATGAAGTGGAGAAGAAAAAGAATATTTCAATGCATTGGCTACATGACAGCTTACTTAATATCTAGATGGAAACAAAAAGGTTGTGAGGCATGAAAAAATAAATTACTTTTTAAATACATTACTAGAATGCCAGTCAAAATCAAGTATAAAAAAACAAACAGCACTCAACTCAAACCACTTTTCCTTGCACTGCAGTTCTAATTATAATTTATATTCAGCTTTATAAAAGCACCAAGTAACATGCTGAAAGTAGCAATCTCTGTGATACCCCAACTTGTAAAAATGTTTCTTATCCAAAAAAGACCTGCTGCCTATCAACTATCTACTTGTTTCATGAGGAAAACATGATCAAAGTAAAACATGAACAGCAAACAAGAAACAAGCTCAAGATAAATTGCTTAAAGGATTACTGCACAGGTTATGGACCACATGTGATAGATTGGCATTCTGTTTTGTTTACGGGTAAAGCTAGCAAAGATGACTGCAAGTCTCCAACAGATGTAATGAGTTTCTGAAAATACTGTAATCCCGTCCTTTATTACAAATACTGTCGAGAATGATCAAGATGGCTGCCGACTAGTTTAGTCCCTACTCCTTGAGCTCCTCACAGCTATTTAACTTTTGGTTTTTTTACAACTTTATACCAATCTTTTTCCTCAGTTTTTTTTACTAAAAGATTTTATAAATCTTTTATTACGAATTTGGATTATTTTTTACTCTGGACTTCTTATCCTGGGATTTATTTTACCTCAGAACAATTTTGTTCTCTCTGCTGCTGGGACACCTGCTGCTCCAGTCTATTCCTGGTTCCTGAAATCCTGTCAATTGCAGTTCATCTCTGGGCATGGCTACAAAATCCGACTCCATGGAGACTCAGCCTACAAAGGCCAAATTTTCTTCAATGCTCTCTCCTGAAAAGATTCCAGTTCAAAAAGACTAAGGACATCTAAACAACCTACTGAAACTTCCAAAGTAAGTAATAAAGACTTAAATGATTCAAATTTCCTTTTAGACGAACTAAAAGTAGCATTAAAGCCTATCCAAAGTGCTATCCAAAACTTTTCAGAACAATTTGCTGACTTTAGTAAAACTTTAAAGCAAATAAATGATAGAATGGATATGATTGAAAACAGAAATTCAGCTTTAGAGTTAAAAACAGATTCATTGGAAAGTGACCTTAAATCTAAAGATAAGATTATTTCTGATATACAAGCTAAACTGTTGGATTTGGAGGCCAGGAGTCAAAGAAATAACATCATTATTCGTGGTTTGCCTGAATCTTATGACAATAAAAACTTGCTATCTGTGACTAAGAATATCTTTGAAACATTGTTAAACTGTGAAACATCTTCAAAGTCTATAACTGTAGAGAGAGCACATAGAGCATTACGTGCAAAGCAAGATTCTTCCACACCAAGGATTATTTATACTAAGTTATTAAACTTTCAGGATACTTTCCAGATCCTGGAAACAGCTAAAACTAAAAAACAGTTCATATGGAAGTCTCACAAACTATCTTTTTCACAAGATCTTCCTTCTCAAATTAAACTAAATAGACAAAAACTTGCCCCCTATTGTGCTGACTTGATAAAAAGAGGGATAAGATTTCGTATGTCCTATCCAAATACTTTGTCTTTTACAGTTAATGACAAAAGGTTTGTGTGCTCAGACCCCAAATATGCTAAAGACATTTTTCTTAAAACATTTAAAAAGCTTCCTGACACTGTATCATAATATGTTACTGTCAATGGAATACAAAAGTGTTATTTTTCAGACAATATTTATAATATAGGATGTACATGTCTGTTATGACCTAATCCTATTTCACTTCAATAACTTGTTTTGAATTTATTTTGTTTTAATTATGATAAGTTTTAAATAATATTGTGCTATGACAGGCTTTCCAGATTTATAGATTTACTATAAGTGCTAAAAACAGTCAAATAGTTATGTTTCTTTCATTTCCTTGCTTTGTGTGAAGGCAGTATACTAGTTTTTTTTTTTAAAGCTTTTAAATTACAGTCCCCTGTGTCAGTTATAAGATTTATGGAGGGAGAAACCGCGCCTCTTGAGACTCTTGAAGGAAAAATCTTCTGCTCATAGCTTCAGCTGCTGTTCTACATGATCGCACACCCACTACAGACTCTCTGAGATGGATGGTGACATCATCATTTGTTGCGAAAGCACGACAGCTTTGCATACACAATTGCGCTTGTTTTCAGCATGTATTCAGCATCAGGAATGTTTTATTAGGACTTTCTATCATTTACAGTGTTCCTCTTCACAAGCGAAGGATGTTTTTAATTTTAAATATGTCTTTCTCACACGTTACATTCAGCGATCCTATACATGTCTCTCTCGCTCCAAAGCGAGCAGTTACCTTCATGCATTAGGATGGAAATTGTTCTTGAAACAAATGAACAGGTTAGTTTCATTTATTACAATTCCAGAAAATGGGTAAAGAAGAGAACATATATTTTCCTACAAAATGTTGTTTTTTATGTTATCTTGAAAGATGCCAAAATGTTTAAATAGACAAGTATTACACTGTACACCTGTTCATTTGAGAAATTCATGCATTTTTTCAGAAGCTTGATTAGGGGACTGCAGTTGGTGGTTTTGTTATAGAAAGCCTTTACACAAATGTAATGCTTGGAATGGATATCTTTAAATGTTATTAGCTAAACTTACCTGTCTATATTTAAACTCCTTGATTTTTGAGTTTAGCCTACTTGTTTTTGTTCTATTTAGATGTTATAATGAGTATATTTATGAACACTGTGTTTTACATCCTGTTTGCTGTATTGCTTTTATATTTTAGAAGGACAGTTTAACTATATAATTTAACAGAGCCATTAGTATAAGTATTCTAAAATTTATTTAAATTCATATGAAAGTACATTAATATTCATTTAATCTAGTGTACATACTGTAGTTTAAGGTACTATCCACTAGTTCTTATTTGTATTTATCTTTGAACATTAGATGGCCAAAACCTATTCAATTTATAATATATCATTGTGAGCAGATGCTATATTACTGCTATTTAGACAGTTAGCTTACATCTATATTGAATTGTTTCTTAGAGTATGGTCGCTTGGAGGACAGTTTATGCTTTATTTGAACTATAGTTAAATGCTCATTCTATAGTTATTTGAGTTTTTTATCACACTTATTGTCTATTTGACTACTGGGAAAAAGTTACTAAGCATTAAAGAGTGTTTATTGGATAGTGCATGATTTTATCTGTTTAGCAATGTTTATGGCTTTTTATATATATGTATATCTAAAACATCACCTTATATATGATACAACTATCCCTAGATTTCTCACTGTTTTGTTTACATATATGATAGTGTTATTAGATGGGTTTCTTTATATTTATTTACATTACCTAACATATGTTCTGTTTTAATTGTAATACTTGTTATACCGTATTGTTTTAGTTAATCAAAATTTATTCTATTTTTTTTTCTTCTTTGAAATATTTGAGGAAATGCATTTAATCACTATAATTTTTACTTAATAATAGGAGCTTTTAGCTTAGTATTTCAAGTAGGGATTGAGTATGTTGGACATCTTGAATTTAGTTAGTCTTGTATATAGTTTTAGTAGTATTACTCTGGTTTTAATTTGTGTTAGGCTTCCTTTGAGCAATTTTTATATTAATCTGATGTTATTATTATTTATAATTACAACTTCTATCTTATTCACTTCTGATCTTCCTTTATCACAGGGTGATTGGTGGGTAGGCACTAGGGTTAGGATAAAGGATATTAATATACATTTTATTGCTCTTGAAAAATTTTTTCTTTATTTTTCAGCAAATGATATTTGTTGACCCGATTGCATATTCAAATGCTGCTTTTTCTTTTTTTTTCTTTTTTAAAGCATTATTGGATTTTTACTTTGAGTTCACCTTTATAGCATCAATAATGATTGTATGCCTTGAATATGCCAGTTGATATAATATTGGATTCTTGGAATGTTAGAGGTATTCAAGGCAAAGCCAAAAAGTCATTATTATTTCATTTGATTTTTAAGTCACAGGCAAATATTTGTTTTATTCAAGAGACCCATATTCCGCGTCTTGAATGGAATAAAGAGAGAAATAAAAAATGGTTCAAAAAGATAGTAGCTTCAGGTGACTCATCTAATTCCAGAGGAGTAGCTATAATCATTAAACAAAAATTCATGGGGAACATTATTGATGAGAAATTTGATAATGAGGGGAGATGGTGCTTATTTACCACTTCTATTGCTGGTCTGGACAAACCTCTTTTAGTCTTAAACTTATATGGCCCATGTAATTCACAACATTTGTTCATTTTAAAAATTTATAATATTCTCACATCCTATAAAGACCACCATATTATAGTGGGTGGTGACTGGAACGCAGTAATAAATCCAGTAATTGATCGATCCCGTTCCACTGTTACTTATAATTATCAATCTACTATGGCCCTTAATGATTTGATGACGGAATATAATTTAATTGATCCACTTCACAATGTTAAAGTCTTAAATAAGAATGATATCTATACTTATTACTCCAAGTGTTACCGTTAAGTGGTCCAGACTGGATTTCTTTCTAATTTCTGATTATATCTCAAAATATATTTTGGATTTTAACATTGAACCTAGATTCTTTTCGGACCATTCAAGAATCTCACTAAAATTAAACATAAACTCTAACATTAAAAATAAAATTGACTTTAATAAGTGGTCTTTAAATAATAATTTACTGCTAAATGAAGATATTTGCAAACAATGTTCAGAAATATTACAGGAAATGGAAAATAACCTGGGGTCATCAGACATTCCTTATGACATACAATGGGCTGCATGTAAAGTGAGATTAAGAGGATTATTTATTAGTAAAGCAGCTTTTTTCAAAAAGCAATACTTTAAGAAAGAGGAGTTCTTAAAATCTAGAATTTTTTTCCTTGGAAAATCATCTTAGACTGAATCATGACCCTACTATAGAAAAACAAATTCTCGACTGTCAGAAAGATTTAATTTTGCTTCACCAAAATAATCTCTCTTTAGCTGAACAAAAATTACTTGCCTCATATTCAGAATGGGCCCAGGTTCCTTCTAAATTATTAGCGAGAATTATTAAAGTTAATTTTGAAAGACCGAAAATCTCATCTTTATCTTATAAAAATAAATTATATAACACGGATGAAGAGATAATTCAGCTATTCACTTCTCTCTATACTGATTTATATTCAGGTTCTTCTAATTCAGTTAATGATAATCACTTAAAAATCTTTTTAAATTCTCTACATTTCCCTAAATTAAATGATAGTCAACAAAAATCACTTTCTGCTCCTATATCGTTACAAGAAATCTCGGATTCAATTGATAATCTTAAATTGGGAAAATCTCCTGGTCCAGATGGTTTTACTCCAGAATTTTTCAAAACTTTCAAATTGGTAATTCTTCCCTTTCTTCTCAAAGTATATAATCATATAAGAGTTAACGATATCTCAGATATTCATTGGAATACATCTAAAACCATCCTAATTCTAAAAATAATAAAGAAAAATCTGACCCAATAAATTATAGACCCATTTCTTTAATAAATGTAGATATTAAGATTTTATCATCTATTTTGGCTAACAGATTGAAACGGATTGTACCCTCAATTATTTCCCTAGATCAATCAGGTTTTATGTCCCACAGACATGCTTGAGATAATACTTTGTCCTTAGAGTCTATCATTCATCTCATTAAAAAAAATTCAAACCCTATATATGCTCTGATCATTGATGCATCAAATGCCTTTGACAGAGTCTGTTGGAACTTTCTCTTTCAAACTATGTCATGTTTCAATATTCCTTTATTCTTTATAAATTTTTTAAAAGTTTTATACAAAGATATGTTTACTAGACTTTACATTAATGGTCAATTTTCTTCTCCTATAAAGATTACCAGAGGAACAAGACAGGGTTGTCCATTGTCTCCCTTTCTTTTTAACATTTATTTAGAACCTTTGTTGTTGTATATTATTCAAAATACTTTTCATAATGTCCCAGAATTATTAATAACAAAATTCATTTTTAAACTTTAGCTGATGATCTAGTTATTTACTTCCAAACACCATTATCTGATTATAGAAAAATAACAAACTCCATTGATTACTTCTCTTGGTTTGAATTATCTTTTAAATTCTTCTAAAACTCATATCTTTCCCTTAAATCACTTAGCACATAAATCATTTTTGTTTTCAGATCATCATTTTCAGTTTACTTATAGTATAAAATAATTAGGTATCAATTTAGAACACAATAATAAATCTTCTTTTCAAAATAACATCAATAAAGTATGGAACTCAATATTATCTGATATGGACAGATGGAAACATCTAAACCTTTCACTTTTATCAAAGGGCCATAATTAAAATGAACATTCTGCCTAAATTCCTTTACCAGTTCACATCATCTGATCAGATAATTCCAAAATCTTTTTGAGTCTGTAAATAAAGCTTTGGCAAAATTTTATGGTTCCCTAAATCTGTTAGAATTTCCTATTCCAGATTGTCAATTTTGAAGGACAAGGGTGGTTTAGGCCTTCCTAATCTATATCTCTATTATTTGATTGTCTCATCTAATAAACTTCTCACCATATCTAATTTCAAGAATATTTCTTATACAAATCATTCTTTATGGATAAAATTATGGTACAATTACATCATTTCAAAAAATATAAATCCCGAAGCTATTCCTTTTATCTCTTTGGATAGTTTATTTATTAAAAATATGTCTACTGTAATTAAACAAAAGATTAGAGCCTTCCAAACCTTACTCAAACTATGTAATCTAGAAAGATTTCTCACCTTATTCAACCAATTCATCTAAACCCAAATATAATGATAGACAACAAACCCTTTAACTTAACAAAATATCCTTTAATAAAAAATTTAAAAGTTAGAGATGTTTTGAAATATCTTGACTTATCTTTACCTGATTGGCATAAAATTTTGAAAGTAAATTGGAACTATTCACCAATCCTTAGTCAACTAAGAGTAATAATTAAAAACAAGTTTTTATGTTTAGACCACATAGAACTACAAATGAAAAACCTCGACATGATTATCAAAATACTTTCCTCATCAGATAAAATGCTCTCAAACTCTTATAAGTTAATCAATAGCTTAATAATGGACCATAATTGTCTTTTATCAAATGTTTGGTTAAGTTATAACTCCCAATTGTCAGAGTCTCAGAAACTTTTGGCCATTAGATATACAAAGGAATTTATCCCTTTTAAAAATTATCATATACACAATTAATGATTAATAATGACGCCTACTATACCCCATACAAATTAAATAAATTTAACCCAAGTAAATCCCCATCATGTTCATGTTGTTCTCACCCCAAGCAGACCTTCTACATATCTTATGGTATTGTCATTTTTCTCACAGATTATGGACCTCTTTGAAAGTCAGATTGCAGAAAATGGGGTACCAAAAGTCTACATTGTCCTGGGAACTTGCTATTCTTCATATTCCATTAATTCATCTTTCAAAATTAGATATTCATGTTATCATTTTTATTTGCTCATTACTAAAACTTTACATAATACAAAATTGGCTGGATCGAACCAAACTAAATTGGGTTACTTTCCAGAAAATGGCTTTTCATATATTGATGCTCAAAGGCACTTAGTTAGAAGTCCAAAAAGCATTAAAAAATTTAGTGTTAGAAAAAGTCTTAAATATAATAAATAGTTAATGTTAAAATTTTTTTTTTTTTTTTTCAGGTTGCCTAACTTGTATATAGTGTGCATATTGCGTATTGCTTTATTACTTAATAATATGTTAAATCTCCTGAAGGATTGTTTTCTCATCTATGAGTCGAAATATGTTTATTTATACCTACTGTTCATGTATAAAACTTCTAACTGTCTTGTTATTTATATATTTAATAAAAAATTTTTTTGAGAAAAAAAAACAAATACTGTCATATGCATTTACCTAAGGCTTATATGTTATCTAGTTATGTAATATTCTTTGCATGGCAACAGCTAAAAGGCTTTCACTATTGGTAATTCTTTAACAGTATGCTTATTAAATCTTATTTGCATCTTACAAGTTCAGACAAGCTTACCTGATGGCCATTAAAGCATTGCTACTTAAACACAGAGCAACAGGCACTGCAACAACATGCATTTTCTGAATAATAATAAGCATAAATCAACAGTATAAAAATATGAGAGAATACCATAACATTCTGCAAAATTAAGGACATATGAAAAGCCACTGTAGTACTTGTGACTACCATGGATGGTGGGATACGCTGCACACTCCCACTGAATAACTGCTCCTTGCCTTGCTTGGACACATCCAGAGTCACTACACGGGGGATTGGGGTACAAAAAGTATGTCACAATTTAAAATGTCTCTGGCTGACGGTGATGGCCCTGACACATTTGTAATTCCTCTCATCCTCAGAGCAAGAAATCTGGACAAAGCCATAAATAGAAGTGGGACAAAGGCACAAAATTAAGGACAATTTTTAAATAGTGCTCTTATAAACTTAGAAAGATAATGAAATACTAGGTCTTGCTATGAAATCTGAAACTCAAATGTCTGTCATTATTATCTAACTTCAATCTTTAGTGTTTTGCCACTAATTTGCCAGAAAACCACAATTTTATGAAAAACGGACAGAAATGTGATGCAAAAATATAAAATAGCCACACAATATAGCTAGGAACCTGTCAAAGAAGGGACACTTTTTAATATTAGTACTTTTAAGTTGAGACAAAATAAGAGAATCTACATGCATTTCTGAAATAAAAGTAATCTATAACTCTGATCAAGAAAAACCGAAACTAGAAGCAAAACCAAACCACGAATGCAAACCACTTGGCACCACTGGACCCGGAAGCAGGTACACAAAGGTTTTCAAAATAAGCAGTAGAAGAAATCAATCAGCTGCTAGGTCTCCAATAAGATCCTTTAATATGACAAGGTAAAGTTAAAATCACAGTCTCTTCCAAGCGCTTTCACTCGACCACTTGCGAGATTTTTCAAGGCAAAAAACATGAACTGGAAGTTCATTCACATTACATACTTCCACAGTCATCACATGACTTCCTGTGGATCTTTCCCAAAAGGAAAATCACCATATAAGGCAAATTCTAAAATACATTCTTATTGTCATTAAAAAATGACTCATTTTGTAAAAATGTCTTGGCAACTGAATAATCATGTTAAACATAACATTAAATCAAAATGTTACAATGTACCAAGAAAATTCTGCAGAGTGTTTTTGTAATCACAAATAAATGCAGTAACCCCTTTTGAACATCGGGGGTAAAAACAAGATTCCAAATTAAAATCTAGGGCTACTTAGTAGGATTATAAAAACATTTATTTTCTAAGTTTCAAATGGGTAACTTAACCTTCAATGTGTCTTATTCTAAAATCTTATGAATGCAAAAGTGAATAAAAAAATAAAATAAAAAAATATAAAATATATAGTGTAGTAATATAACAGATGTCATGTTATGCTGAATTGTATTATAAATGGGCTTGCCTCAATTTCAGAACACTAATAATGCTAAGAGTGTCGTTCAGACCTGGATGTCTAGTAGCATCTAAGCGGAGCTGCCAAAATAGCTCACGGTATTTTAAATTGGACTCCCAACTACCCCCTCTTATATCTGGTTGTACCTGTTCCAACACCATAAACTTTATTTCCATGTCCTTACATGTCAAAGAGTGTTTGTAGAAGGCATTACTTTCCTTCCTTGCACTGATGTCATTGAAGTGTTCATAAACTCTTCTCCTAAACACCCTTTCAGTTTTCCCAATGTAAAAACCATGGCAGGTAACACAGCATCCAAGGTAGACTACCCCCTTAAATCCACAGTTAAAATGTTTGTTGGAGTGAAACCTGAATCTTCTCAAGGGGAGGTAGTAGCACCCCGAATTCAGCATAGCATGGCATTGCTTACACATCCCACAGGGATAAGTGCCTGGTTTCTTTCTATTCTGATTGTGTGGATCCTCCAACCTAATTTCTAGCAGTTCTTTCAAATTCTTGCCCCTTTTCCTGACAAAAGAGGGAAAGCTGGGCATAGAATTCTTCAGATCTTCCTGTAGTCTGAATATTCCTGTAGGCCAATATTTCTTGATAGTCTTCTCAATCTGATCTGAGTTGTTGGTATAGGTGTGTATAAAGCTATTTTTAGACTTTGAAGTGTCTTTTGAAGGGTTTGAGGAGATCTCGTTGACCCCCACCCCCTATAAAGGGGGATACTTATTTGATCTCTTCTCAGAAATTTCTACAACAAGTGCTTCTACCAAAGCTTCCGGATATTGTTTTTCCTTAAAAAATCCACTTAAAATAGAAAATTCCTTTTTGAAAAGTTTGTTATTGCTGGTCATTCATGAAGCTCTAATGAGTTGACCTTTTACTATCGCCTTTTTTGATATAAGGGATGTCCACTGTGGTAATTTAAGTATGCGTTTGAAAAAGTGCTTTTCCTGTAAATTCTGGACTGAAAGCACATGTTCGGATAGTCCATAACCAGTGAAATGTCTAAATAGTCAAGTTGGTGTTTGCTGATCTTGTGAGTGAATCTAAAAAATGTGGTCGTTGTGTTAATGTAATCCATAAATTCCATAAGACTTCCTTCGTCTCCCATCCACATAAAGGAGATATCATCCAAAAATCTCCTATAGTGCAAGATATCCTGGTACCATGTGCTAGTAAAAATATATTTCTTTTCCCATTGGTATAATACCAAATTTGCGTAGATGGAAGCACAGGGGGCACCCATTGCCACACCTTTTTTCTGACGATAAAATTCCCCTTTAAAGTGCATGAAATTATTTTCTAAAACTAAATCCATAAATTCCAAAATTAAGTTAGTGAACTTGGCCCCCAGTTGGACTTCATTAGATAAGTAAGTACCTAACCACTCAAGACCCGTATAGTGTGGGATGCTAGGGAATAAGTCGACTACATCAACAGTGACCATAAACATCTCAGGTAAAAATAAACTCTGATCCACTCCTTTTAGGTAGTCCCATGAATCCTTACATATATGTTTAATTTTCTCTGCATATTGTTTTAAGGAGAAGTCGATGAATTTAGCTAGGGGTTCTGTAACACTTCCACTTCCTGCCACTATAGGTCTGTATTTAAGGGGGTTCAAATTCTTATGTGTCTTAGGAATTCCAAAAATCTGGGCAACCTTGGGTCTTTTAACTAATAAGTAGTTGTATAACTTCTCATTAATGACATTCTGCATTAAATGATCATATAATAGATAATTTATTTTAGCTTGAGCTATGTTGATCTCGTTTCTTGAGACAAGTTCGTATTGATCAGTGTCCTGTAGCACCATGTGCAAGGTGGCCTCATAGTCCCAGTTGTACATCAAGACAGCCCCTCCCCCCTTGTCTGGTTTCATGACTCTACATCCCTCCATTTTGAGATTTTTGATTAGAGTCAACTCATCCTCAGTGATGTTTTCAGATATTTCACAGTAATCATTCTCCTTAAGTTTTCTAATGTCAGTCTCAACTAGCTCCTCAAAAATTTTGATGGTGGGGTGAACCGGTGGGTTGAAGATGCTTTTTCTTGTGAGAGTTCTTTCTAGATTTCGTTCATCCTTAAACAGTAAGTTGAAGTTAAGCAGCCTCATAAAAAGTTTTAAATCAATTAAGGTTGTAACCATGGGGGAAGGCCTAAGGGCAACATAATGAAAACCCTTGGAAAGTAAATTTAAAAAATTGTCCGTTATTAATAAATCAGTGTAATTGAAAATGGTAAAATTACCTTTCCTGTGTTCAATTAATTTCCCTTCAAATAAAGTGGTGCTGTTGTCCTCATCCACTATAGGCCTTAAGATTAGTTCGGTGGATGATTCCAGCTGTTGTATTGTTCCCTGCGCCCCCTCCCTCTCCTCTGGGGATAATAAAAATCCTGGGTAGAAGGGTTCCTGTTTTTCTGTGCTATTCTCTCACTTCATCTGGGATTGTCATTAACTGTCCCTATAGGGTTCACCCTGCCTATTAGTTTCACCCCTTTCATGAAAACATTTTCAGTGGTGTTGTTGTTTCTTTCTTTTGTAAAAAAGAGGGGGTAGGCTCTACCTTCCTTGTATTCAGTTAAGTCTCTCTCTATTTTTCTGATTTTTCGATTAAGTACCCTAGAACAATGCTGGTCTACATCACTGAACAACTTGTCATAATCCCTCTTAACTGAGCTAAAAGTTTCATCTTTTATCATGTTTACGTTGAGCTTATCTAGATCTTTTAACAAAACAGTCATTTTTTTCTCATAGTCCCTCACCATACATTTTAACATGTCCAATCCTGCTTTGCTGAAAATTTCACAAAGTTGGTCATATAAAGCAGAACCATATTGTACATTGTTAGGGAACTTGAAAAACCTCAAGCCCTTGGGAATTCTCTGTACATTAATGCATTCATTTAGATAATCAACTTCTATTTGTTTGTTCTTATAAGAATACAGCTTATCTTTAAAATCAAAAAACACATTTTCAAGATTTTTATAATTATCATGAAGTACAGTACCTTTTCTAAAACTGAACTGTTGTTTTGTCCAAGTTTTGAAGTCAAAAGACTTCCTCTGTTTATTTGACCCAGGGGAAACCTGGTTATTTGTTCTTACATTGTCAGAACAGTTCGAGTTCGAGTTGTTGTCATTACACCCTCTCTCTGTGTTCCTAGTAACATTTCCAGCCTCAACCACTTCAGCAAGTGTTCTAGGGGGATTGTTGAATTGTTGTTGGTTCCCCCGTATCTGGGAGGCTGTTGGTTGTGTCCGCTGTTGAACCATTGAAGTGAATTGTGTCAAAAGTGTTAAAACCTGTTTAAACTCAGCCCTGGAAACTGGGGCTGTGTCAGCATTGTCGCCATCGGCTCTCAGTACTGCCGGAGTGTGAGTGAAGCCACTGGCTTCCATTCCTTCTGCCATGTGTAGAAATTGACCAAGAAAAACCAAAACTAGAAGCAAAACCAAACCACGAATGCAAACCACTTGGCACCACAGGACGCGAAAGCAGGTACACAAAGGCTTTCAAAATAAGCAGTAGAAGAAATCAATCAGCTGCTAGGTCTCCAATAAGATCCTTTAATATGACAAGGCAAAGTTAAAATCACAGTCTGTTCCAAGCGCTTTCACTCGACCACTTGCGAGCTTTTTCAAGGCAAAAAACATGAACTGGAAGTTCATTCACATTACATACTTCCACAGTCATCACATGACTTCCTGTGGATCTTTCCCAAAAGGAAAATCACCATATAAGGCAAATTCTAAAATACATTCTTATTGTCATTAAAAAATTATTCATTTTGTAAAAATGTCTTGGCAACTGAATAATCATGTTAAACATAGCATTAAATCAAAATGTTGCAATGTACCAAGAAAATTCTGCAGAGTGTTTTTGTAATCACAAATAAATGCAGTAACCCCTTTTGAACATCGGGGGTAAAAACAAGATTTCAAATTAAAATCTAGGGCTACTTAGTAGCATTATAAAAACATTTCTTTTCTAAGTTTCAAATGGGTAACTTAACCTTCAATGTGTCTTATTCTAAAATCTTATGAATGCAAAAGTGAATAAAAAATAAAAATAAAAAAATATAAAAATATATAGTGTAGTAATATAACAGATGTCATGTTATGCTGAATTGTATTATAAACGGGCTTGCCTCAATTTCAGAACACTAATAATGCTAAGAGTGTCGTTCAGACCTGGGTGTCTAGTAGCGTCTAAGCGGAGCTGCCAAAATAGCTCACGGTATTCTAAATTGGACTCCCAACTACCCCCTCTTATATCTGGTTGTACCTGTTCCAACACCATAAAATTTATTTCCATGTCCTTACATGTCAAAGAGTGTTTGTAGAAGGCATTACTTTCCTTCCTTGCACTGATGTCATTGAAGTGTTCATAAACTCTTCTCCTAAACACCCTTTCAGTTTTCCCAATGTAAAAACCATGGCAGGTAACACAGCATCCAAGGTAGACTACCCCCTTAGATCCACAGTTAAAATGTTTGTTGGAGTGGAACCTGAATCTTCTCGAGGGGAGGTAGTAGGACCCCGAATTCAGCATAGCATGGCATTACTTACACATCCCACAGGGATAAGTGCCTGGTTTCTTTCTATTCTGATTGTGTGGATCCTCCAACCTAATTTCTAACAGTTCTTTCAAATTCTTGCCCCTTTTCCTGACAAAAGAGGGAAAGCTGGGCATAGAATTATTTAGATCTTCCTGTAGTCTGAGAATGGGCCAATATTTCTTGATAGTCTTCTCAATCTGATCTGAGTTGTTGGAATAGGTGTGTATAAAGCTATTTTTAGACTTTGAAGTGGCTTTTGAAGGGTTTGGGGAGATCTCGTTGACTCCCACCCCCAATAAAGGGGGATACTTATTTGAGCTCTTCTCAGAAATTTCTACAACCAGTGCTTCTACCAAAGCTTCCGGATATTGTTTTTCCTTAAAAAATCCCCTTAAAATAGAAACTTCCTTTTTGAAAAGTTTGTCATTGCTGGACATTCGTGAAGCTCTAATGAGTTGACCTTTTACTATCGCCTTTTTTTGATATAAGGGATGTCCACTGTGGTAATTTAAGTATGCGTTCGAAAAAGTGCTTTTCCTGTAAATTTTGGACTGAAAGCACATGTTCGGATAGTCCTTAACCAGTGAAATGTCTAAATAGTCAAGTTGGTGTTTGCTGATCTTGTGAGTGAATCTAAAAAATGTGGTCGTCGTGTTAATGTAATCCATAAATTCCATAAGACTTCCTTCATCTCCCATCCACATAAAGGAGATATCATCCAAAAATCTCCTATAGTGCAAGATATCCATGTACCATGTGCTAGCAAAAATATATTTCTTTTCCCATTGGTATAATACCAAATTTGCGTAGATGTAAGCACAGGGGGCACCCATTGCCACACCTTTTTTTCTGACAATAAAATTCCCCTTTAAAGTGCATGAAATTATTTTCTAAAACTAAATCCATAAATTCCAAAATTAAGTTAGTGAACTTGGCCCCCAGTTGGACTTCATTAGATAAGTAAGTACCTAACCACTCAAGGCCCGTATTGTGTGTGATGCTAGGGAATAAGTCGACTACATCAACAGTGACCATAAACATCTCATGTAAAAATAAACTCTGATCCACTCCTTTTAGGTAGTCCCATGAATCCTTACATATATGTTTAATTTTCTCTGCATATTGTTTTAAGGAGAAGTCGATGAATTTAGCTAGGGGTTCTGTAACACTTCCACTTCCTGCCACTATAGGTCTGTATTTAAGGGGGTTCAAATTCTTATGTGTCTTGTGAATTCCAAAAATCTGGGCAACCTTGGGTCTTTTAACTAATAAGTAGTTGTATAACTTCTCATTAATGACATTCTGCATTAAATGATCATATAATAGATAATTTATTTTAGCTTGAGCTATGTTGATCTCGTTTCTTGAGACAAGTTCGTATTGATCAGTGTCCTGTAGCACCGTGTGCAAGGCGGCCTCATAGTCCCAGTTGTACATCAAGACAGCCCTTCCCCCCTTGTCTGGTTTCATGACTCTACATCCCTCCATTTTGAGATTTTTGATTAGAGTCAACTCATCCTCAGTGATGTTTTCAGATATTTCACAGTAATCATTCTCCTTAAGTTTCCTAATGTCAGTCTCAACTAGCTCCTCAAAAATTTTGATGGTGGGGTGAACCGGTGGGTTGAATGTGCTTTTTCTTGTGAGAGTTCTTTCTAGATTTCGTTCATCCTTAAACAGTAAGTTAAAGTTAAGCTGCCTCATAAAAAGTTTTCAATCAATTAAGGTTGTAACCATGGGGGAAGGCCTAAGGGGAACATAATGAAAACCCTTGGAAAGTAAATTAAAAAATTTGTCCGTTATTAATAAATCAGTGTAATTGAAAATGGTAAAATTACCTTTCCTGTGTTCAGTTTGTTTCCCTTCAAATAAAGTGGTGCTGTTGTCCTCATCCACTATAGGCCTTAAGATTAGTTCGGTGGATGATTCCAGCTGTTGTATTGTTCCCTGCGCCCCCTCCCACTCATCTGGGGATAATACAAATCCTGGGTAGAAGGGTTCCTGTTTTTCTGTGCTATTCTCTCACTTCGTCTGGGATTGTCATTAACTGTCCCTATAGGTTCACCCTGCCTATTAGTTTCACCACTTTCATGAAAAACTTTTTCAGTGGTGTTGTTGTTTCTTTCTTTTGTAAAAGGGAGGGGGTAGGCTCTACCTTCCTTGTATTCAGTTAAGTCTCTCTCTAATTTTCTGATTTTTCAATTAAGTACCCTAGAACAATGCTGGTCTACATCACTGAACAACTTGTCATAATCCCTCTTAACTGAGCTAAAAGTTTAATCTTTTATCATGTTTACGTTGAGCTCATCTAGATCTTTTAACAAAATAGTCATTTTTTTCCCATAGTCCCTCACCATACATTTTAACATGTCCAATCCTGCTTTGTTGAAAATTTCACAAAGTTGGTCATATAAAGCAGAACCATATTGTACATTGTTAGGGAACTTGAAAAAACTCAAGCCCTTGGGAATTCTCTGTACATTAATGCATTCATTTAGATAATCAACTTCTATTTGTTTGTTCTTATAAGAATACAGCTTATCTTTAAAATCAAAAAACACATTTTCAAGATTTTTATAATTATCATGAAGTACAGTACCTTTTCTAAAATTGAACTGTTGTTTTGTCCAAGTTTTGAAGTCAAAAGACTTCCTCTCTTCATTTGACCCAGGGGAAACCTGGTTATTTGTTCTTACATGGTCAGAACAGTTCAAGTTCGAGTTGTTGTCATTACACCCTCTCTCTGTGTTCCTAGTAACATTTCCAGCCCCAACCACTTCAGCAAGTGTTCTAGGGGGATTGTTGAATTGTTGCTCGTTCCCCGGTATCTGGGAGGCTGTTGGTTGTGTCTGCTGTTGAACCATTGAAGTCAATTGTGTCAAAAGTGTTAAAACCTGTTTAAACTCAGCCCTGGAAACTGGGGCTGTGTCAGCATTGTCACCATCGGCTCTCAGTACTGCCGGAGTGTGAGTGAATGCATTAATGTACAGAGAATTCCCAAGGGCTTGAGGTTTTTCAAGTTCCCTAACAATGTACAATATGGTTCTGCTTTATATGACCAACTTTGTGACATTTTCAACAAAGCAGGATTGGACATGTTAAAATGTATGGTGAGGGACTATGAGAAAAAAATTACTGTTTTGTTAAAAGATCTAGATGAGCTCAACGTAAACATGATAAAAGATGAAACTTTTAGCTCAGTTAAGAGGGATTATGACAAGTTGTTCAGTGATGTAGACCAGCATTGTTCTAGGGTACTTAATCGAAAAATCAGAAAATTAGAGAGAGACTTAACTGAATACAAGGAAGGTAGATCCTACCCCCTCCCTTTTACAAAAGAAAGAAACAACAACACCACTGAAAATGTTTTTCATGAAAGGGGTGAAACTAATAGGCAGCGTGAACCTATAGGGACAGTTAATGACAATCCCAGACGAAGTGAGAGAATAGCACAGAAAAACAGAAACCCTTCTACCCAGGATTTTTATTATCCCCAGAGGAGAGGGAGGGGGTGCAGAGAACAATACAACAGCTGGAATCATCCACCAAACTAATCTTAAGGCCTATAGTGGATGAGGACAACAGCACCACTTTATTTGAAGGGAAACAAATTGAACACAGGAAAGGTAATTTTACCATTTTCAATTACACTGATTTATTAATAGCGGACAATTTTTTTAATTTACTTTCCAAGGGTTTTCATTATGCTCCCCTTAGGCCTTCCCCCATGGTTACAACCTTAATTGATTTAAAACTTTTTATGAGGCAGCTTAACTTTAACTTACTGTTTAAGGATGAATGAAATCTAGAAAGAACTCTCACAAGAAAAAGCACCTTCAACCCACCGGTTCACCCCACCATCAAAATTTTTGAGGAGCTAGTTGAGACTGACATTAGGAAACTTAAGGAGAATGATTACTGTGAAATATCTGAAAACATCACTGAGGATGAGTTGACTCTAATCAAAAATCTCAAAATGGAGGGATGTAGAGTCATGAAACCAGACAAGGGGGGAGGGGCTGTCTTGATGTACAACTGGGACTATGAGGCCACCTTGCACACGGTGCTATAGGACACTGATCAATATGAACTTGTCTCAAGAAACGAGATCAACATAGCTCAAGCTAAAATAAATTATCTATTATATGATCATTTAATGCAGAATGTCATTAATGAGAAGTTATACAACTACTTATTAGTTAAAAGACCCAAGGTTGCCCAGATTTTTGGAATTCCTAAGACACATAAGAATTTGAACCCCCTTAAATACAGACCTATAGTGGCAGGAAGTGGAAGTGTTACAGAACCCCTAGCTAAATTCATCGACTTCTCCTTAAAACAATATGCAGAGAAAATTAAACATATATGTAAGCATTCCTGGGACTACCTAAAAGGAGTGGATCAGAGTTTATTTTTACCTGAGATGTTTATGGTCACTGTTGATGTAGTCGACTTATTCCCTAGCATCCCACACAATACGGGCCTTGAGTGGTTAGGTACTTACTTATCTAATGAAATCCAACTGGGGGCCAAGTTCACTAACTTAATTTTGGAATTTATGGATTTAGTTTTAGAAAATAATTTCATCCACTTTAAAGGGGAATTTTATTGTCAGAAAAAAGGTGTGGCAATGGGTGTCCCCTGTGCTTCCATCTACGCAAATCTGGTATTATACCAATGGGAAAAGACATATATTTTTACTAGCACATGGTACCAGGATATCTTGCACTATAGGAGATTTTTGGATGATATGTCCTTTATGTGGATGGGAGACGAAGGAAGTCTTATGGAATTTATGGATTACATTAACGCAACGACCAAATTTTTTAGATTCACTCACAAGATCCGCAAACACCAACTTGACTATTTAGACATTTCACTGGTTAAGGACTATCTGAACATGTGCTTTCAGTCCAAAATTTACAGGAAAAGCACTTTTTCGAACGCATACTTAAATTACCACAGTGGACATCCCTTATATCAAAAAATGGTGATAGCAAAAGGTCAACTCATTAGAGCTTCACGAATGTCCAGCACTGACAAACTATTCAAAAAGGAAGTTTCTATTTTAAGGGGATTTTTTAAGGAAAAACAATATCCGGAAGCTTTGGTAGAAGCACTGGTTGTAGAAATTTCTGAGAAGAGATCAAATAAGTATCCCCCTTTATTGGGGGTGGGGGTCAACAAGACCTCCCCAAACCCTTCAAAAGACACTTCAAAGTCTAAAAATAGCTTTATACACACCTATTCCAACAACTCAGATCAGACTGAGAAGACTATCAATAAATATTGGCCCATTCTCAGACTACAGGAAGATCTGAAGAATTCTATGCCCAGCTTTCCATCTTTTGTCAGGAAAAGGGGCAAGAATTTGAAAGAACTGTTAGAAATTAGGTTGGAGGATCCACACAATCAGAAAAGAAAGAAACCAGGCACTTATCCCTGTGGGATGTGTAAGCAATGCCATGCTATGCTGAATTCGACGTCCTACTACCTCCCCTCGAGAAGATTCAGGTTCCACTCCAACAAACATTTTAACTGTGGATCTAAGGGGGTAGTCTACCTTGGATGCTGTGTTACCTGCCATGGTTTTTACATTGGGAAAACTGAAAGGGTGTTTAGGAGTAGAGTTTATGAACACTTCAATGACATCAGTGCAAGGAAGGAAAGTAATGCCTTCTACAAACACTCTTTGACATGTAGGGACATGGAAATAAAGTTTATGGTGTTGGAACAGGTACAACCAGATAACCAGGCACTTATCCCTGTGGGATGTGTAAGCAATGCCATGCTATGCTGAATTCGACGTCCTACTACCTCCCCTCGAGAAGATTCAGGTTCCACTCCAACAAACATTTTAACTGTGGATCTAAGGGGGTAGTCTACCTTGGATGCTGTGTTACCTGCCATGGTTTTTACATTGGGAAAACTGAAAGGGTGTTTAGGAGTAGAGTTTATGAACACTTCAATGACATCAGTGCAAGGAAGGAAAGTAATGCCTTCTACAAACACTCTTTGACATGTAGGGACATGGAAATAAAGTTTATGGTGTTGGAACAGGTACAACCAGATATAAGAGGGGGTAGTTGGGAGTCCAATTTAGAATACTGTGAGCTATTTTGGCAGCTCCGCTTAGAAGCTACTAGACACCCAGGTCTGAACGACACTCTTAGCATTATTAGTGTTCTGAAATTGAGGCAAGCCTGTTTATAATACAATTCAGCATAACATGACATCTGTTATATTACTACACTATATATTTTTATATTTTTTTATTTTATTTTTTTATTCACTTTTGCATTCATAAGATTTTAGAATAAGACACATTGAAGGTTAAGTTACCCATTTGAAACTTAGAAAAGAAATGTTTTTATAATGCTACTAAGTAGCCCTAGATTTTAATTTGGAATCTTGTTTTTACCCCCGATGTTCAAAAGGGGTTACTGCATTTATTTGTGATTACAAAAACACTGCAGAATTTTCTTGGTACATTGTAACATTTTGATTTAATGTTATGTTTAACATGATTATTCAGTTGCCAAGACATTTTTACAAAATGAATCATTTTTTAATGACAATAAGAATGTATTTTAGAATTTGCCTTATATGGTGATTTTCCTTTTGGGAAAGATCCACAGGAAGTCATGTGATGACTGTGGAAGTATTTAATGTGAATGAACTTCCAGTTCATGTTTTTTGCCTTGAAAAAGCTCGCAAGTGGTCGAGTGAAAGCGCTTGGAAGAGACTGTGATTTTAATTTTGCATTGTCATATTAAAGGATCTTATTGGATACCTAGCAGCTGATTGATTTCTTCTACTGCTTATTATGAAAGCCTTTCTGTACCTGCTTCCGGGTCCTGTGGTGCTATAACTCTGATCATTACAATTATTTATTAATTGTAAACCCTCCACATTTTCTTCCAAAACTGCCATTTTGCAGTGTGATTATTAATTGGTGAGCAACATTTTGAGCCAAAAATCGGGGATGGTTAAGATGTTTAGATATACCTAATTCTATAAAGTGGTTTATTTCATGTATCTCTCAACTTCTTAATGCAAGAACTCTCAACAAGGTCAAATATATTGGGGGAACATACAAACAGTACTAAAAATTGCTCTTGTATAAACTTAGACAGCTGATAGAATAACAGGTCTTGCTTTAGCATGCATTTTTATGAAGGGTTGATGTCTGAAACTCAATGCCTGTCATGATTTAGTGACTTAATTCCTAAATGATTTGCCAGAAAACCACAAATTTTATGAGGAACGAACCAAAAATAAGAAGCAAAAATCTATTCATTATGTGAAAATCTGGACATTTGTGAGGTATAGTTCAACTGGGGCTGTCTTTGAGTTTGCCGCCTCCCTCACAAAATCATGATTGAATGGGGCCTCTCCCTGCAGCCATTCCAGTGTCCCATTACTTGGTTATTTCACCCCATTTACCATAAACACTGAATTTGCATACTGCTTTACTCCTACGATGATTTGGATTTCATTTAAATGTTTTATTTTACATTTTACAGCACAAACACTAATAGACATCTGCTAAACAAAGAAATGCAGTCTCACAATGAAAATAGACTTAGCATTAAAACATCTCTGCCCTTGAAGCTCATATTCATTGAAACAGCATTGAAACCCACATTCAAAGAAAATACATCTGGCCAGTGGCAGATAAAGATTAACCTTGGGTTGTTTTCAAATTATAGGCCCCTTGCACATGAAACATACATGTGTTCTTTGATACATCATCCTGATTGTATTAAATTATATTCCTTGTATAATACAGAACAGTTGATAGAGGACATTTACATTTGTTTGAACATTTTTTCAGTAAACAATGAAACAAAATGCATGCACCAATAATAACAAAACTGCCCATTTCAGAACATTTCCATCATAAAAGTCTACTCAAATGTCTACAGTCCTGCAGTATCAGTAAATATGCACAATCTCTGCAGAAGTAAAAGTCATCTAAATAATTCCACATTAAAGAGATCTGTAAATAATGAAGAGGTTGCTGCTAGCAAACAACTTTATATTGCATTGTTTCATCTACAAATAAAGTGCTTGTTGCCCTTGAGGAATAAATTGCCTATGATACATTAAAAAAGGATTAGCTAGTTATATTGCAATAGGGAATGGATGGCAAACTGATAACAGGTTCATAGTTACTAGATATCTCCACCAAAGAGGACATTCTCAGGACTGCAGCATCCACCCCCTTTAAAAGCACAACACAGTACAGTATCATCAATACAGCTACATACTGTGGGAGTAGAACCCACAGCCTTCTGCATCAAAAGCAAGTATTCAACCTGCTATGCTATTAACAATGCAAGCAGACTCAGCATAAGCAACACTAAACTTCTCTTCCCCTGAAGCTGTCATCTTCTTGTAAAATTCACTCAACACTCAACTGTATCTCTTAACTTTGCAGCACAAGAAATCTGGAAAAAGCCAAAATGTATTGGTGGGGGAGGACAAAAGCCCAAGGACACATTTTAAACATTGCTTGTATAATCTTGGAATGTTGGTAGAATAAAATGTTGTGTCACCACCATGCTTTTCACTGCCACGTCTTGGACCTAGGACCCTCTGTACTACAGTCAGAGCAACTTACCACTATGCCAAATCTGCTGTTTCTTGAAAGATAAGACTGAAACTTAAATGGCTATCATTTAATGAATTCAGTTCGCACCATAACTCTCAACCTCTTAGCACAAAACACCTGGATGGCGCCAATAATGAGGGAATACGGCCCCCAAACATATTCAGTGATTTCAGTTTTCACCATAGCTCTCAACCTCTTAGCACAAACAACCTGGACAAAGCCAATAACTGGGGAATACATCCCCAAAAATAGGGATAAATTTCAAATATTGATCTTATAAACTTATAAACTTAGGAAATTGCTAAAATAAAAGGTTTTGTGTTACCGTGTACTTTCAGAACAATATGAAGTCTGAAATTCAAATGCCTGTCATTATTTAGTGAATTCAAAATCCAGAAAACCACAGATTTTATGAGGAACAGAACAAAAATATGAGACAAAAACCTGAATAGTTTTTACAAGTGATGGTGGGTAGGGAATTCAGGCTCTTGCTACCTGCACCCAAAGTACAGGGTTTGAACCTGAGTTGATCTCTCTAGCCACCAGGTATCATTTCTCAGTTTCTCTCTAGCCATCAGGTATATTTAACTGGGGCATCACACACACACATGCACACACCTGTGAGTGCAAAGTCCTTCCTTCCTGCAGCAGCTTCATTTTTCAAAGTCCAAGCTACAAGTCCCTCCCCTTCTTTCCTGCAAGAGCAGCTATCCAGCCTGCAGATGTTGAAGTCTGATCCCCTTCCAGTCTATGCAGTTCTAACCGCATAGACTTCTGGGCATCTGTAGTCTGATGCCTTCTCTTCCTAATCTAGACTGGATAAACAGCAGGCTGGATTCCCGCATGCATGCACAGAGTTCTGGGACTCTTGCTAATCAGTTTTATTTCTTTTTTTCTTTTCTTTTACAGCTGGAGGGGGCTGCAGTCCAATAGCATGAGCTGCACCTGACTGCTATTAAGGGTGAGCCTTATGTTAGCTGAAAAAGTAGCATATCTTTATATCAGTTGCGCTGCATTTTTTCCTTCTCAGGATGGAAAAGGAGAGATTTTTATTGACCAAAACAGAAGTTTATTTCTGCCTTGGTTATGAGTAAATGATGTTTGACATTTATTGGGGAGTATAAATTCCTCAGTCTTTGAATGTAATATTGATCATGAGGGTCTATATTGTTAAACTTCAAATGCAAATTTGGGGGATATAGTTTCCAATGGATGTTAAACAGCATGGATTTTTTTTGAAGAGGAGAATTGGAAGATAGTAGTTTTATATTTTTGCCTTTTGACTAGGTGTCTTGGATACTGAAGTCCTTCTTTTGTGACAGCATTGTGTTAACTACACTGCTGATTAGCTCTTTTTCTCTATAAAATACCTGATGCCTGCTTGAACTTTAAAAGAAATGTTGCACCTAAATAAATAACTCCCTACTCCTCTAGAATCAGTGTCCCAGAAGCACTTAAAGTCACCAGCTAATCAATCATGTCTATATCTTGCACTGCATTACATATTAACTCACTTGATCAGTGATACTTTTTCCCCTTAATTATACATTGCACACCTACAATCTATTTGACACTTTCTTGTCAAGTTCTGACATTTATCCTTACCCAAGTGTTTGAAACCTGTATTTGTTCTTTTATTTCTGAACTATGTATAATGTGAAAGAAATGAAACTAAATTGTATTTACTCTCTTTTCAACATGCTGCATTTGCTGACTGATGCTTTTATTTTTCCATCTGGGCTGGTAGATATGCCTTATACATGCCCTGTGTCTTCCTGGTTCTCCTTCTTACCCCTGTTTTATTTTCTTCTTTTTCTTCTTACCCCCCATTTTATCTTCTATTTTTTCTTATCCCCATTTGTAATCCTGATATCTTCCAGCTCTTCTTCTACTGCTCAGTATAAGCACTTGTTTTCCTTAGGACTTAGCTGATACTTGATCAGGTCTATATAATAAACATGAAAGCTCAAAATAGTGAATACATCTATATCAACACATAAAGGTCGATGTACAAAAAGAGCGAAATACATAATCAGTGAAAATGAAAACACCAAATGTATTTGCTTGGCCGGCGATCATGGGGATGAGGAAATATATCCTTTTCTACACTGTAGTGTGGTCCTGAAGTTGGTATATTTAAGTAGGGGTGTGTGGGTCGTGTAGCCCACCCACATGGGGGAGTGCAGAGCAGCTTGCCCCCCTGCAAAAGTGTGTTAATTTAATTTTATTTAGTTAGTTTGAGCTTACCTGCATGGCGCTGTTGGTTGACAAAATACGTTCAGTGTTTTCATTTTCGCCAATTATGTATTTCACTCTTTTTGTACATTGACCTTTATGTGTCGATGTACATATATTCGCTGTTTACAGCTTTCGTGTTTATAATATAGACCAACTTGATCTGTTAGAAGCTCACTTCTCATCTTCTGTCTTCTAATGCCTTTTTTTGTGAAGTCAACTGCCTCCATGCCAACTTCTCATTCCATCTTTTAACTAGAGTTTCTTCATTTGAAAACTTCTTTAAATACTCCACCATTCATTGGTGATGTTTCTGACCTCCTCTTATAGCTCCTCATTCAGCCACCACTGATTGGCTCTTCTCTATTCTCCCATACATCTTACTTTATTGATGCCTGAAATGCATTAATCATTCATTCCTGGTGCTGTCTTAAAGGATCTGTCTCTATTGTTGTGTATGCATGTTGGACAGCACTCATGGGCTATCATTTATCATTTCTGAGGTAGTTTAATTCTTATTTTCACAGTTAGTAAACTAGTCTATGGAGTCAGCATAGGACATCAATGCGCCTCCCAAAATTTGCTAACAGAATGCTAAGCAATTCTTTTTGGCATATATTATTTATTCATTTGTTTACCAGTTAGTGCATTGAAGAATATTGATTAATTTCAGGTTAATCCCATGTGAAATACAAAACATTTCACAAACAAAAAATACAGAAATATAAGCAATAACAGAGTAGTTCAGACTAATGACATAGAAAAAAAAACTCTGTAAATACATTCTAGGGGACAAGTACAGTGCAATGTACAATCAAACAAAGTGGGTCAGTCTTTAGTGAGTTTTGAAAGAGGAGAAGAGACTCAGAAAGTTTAGGTGATATGTCATATGTTGAAGCAGACGCATTTGGTGTGGATGAAGATGTGCATTATGAGTTGCATTCTGAGTCTGAAATAAGTATTGTTTTTTTTATGTCATTAGGGAGAGCAGGTACCTGAGAGGAGAAAGCATGTGCAGTGCTGCGGTGTTTGATTCTAAGGGTAATGGTAGTCACTGTGGCTTGTGACTAGTGTTCCAGTTGCATGAGGATATTTTTTGTGATGTGTAGCTGTAAGGGAAGTAAATGTGTGGAGCTGTAGTAGTTTCTAGTGTTGGGATAATTCAGCTGAGAACTCCTGAAGAGATCTGATATTTGCACTGTACAGCCTAATTATCTTCATATTGGAACAAGCCTGGGGAATTTATTCTTTGGCATGGAATATGTGTGCAATACACTGCGTGTTTGGGAGTGTCTCTTTCCTGAGTTCTAGTCTCCTATCTTGCACATTGTTTTCCAGCAGAATCTAAACATGAGAAAAAAATACAGTATGGAAAATGTACTCCTAAAAGACTTTTCTCAAAGTACCTTCATGAGCCTTAGTGTGCAGACTCTAATTAATGGCAGCAAGGATGGAAAATGTTCATGGGAAATTAAGCACACATAGACTGGAACACTCAATCAGAATAAGAGAGTAGTGGTAGTAGCAAAAGGAATTCTGGTGTCCATCCTTAGGAGATACACATCAGAAACAAAGAGGTAATTAATGCCTGATATGGCTCCTAGTTAAGTCCCACCCTAAGTGTTACATACCTATTCAAGGGGAGGGGCATTAAGCTTCTGGAAAACATCAGAGGAATCTACCAGAAGTGTATGTGGAATGAAGAGGAAAAGTGTGTGACCGGGGTCTAAGTAAACTACTGCAGATCTCATAAATTATCTCTGTGGTACTCAAGGAGTCACTGCCTATATTGCTGATATTATCCCTTTCCCCACAACCCTCTTTGTTCTACCCTTTGTATATTCTAAAGTCCAGTTTCAGACTTGCAGTTCTGTGTATAATTCCTGCAGTTTCCCTAGCAGGTGCCTAGGTCAGACCTATGGCAGGTTTTGAAGTGAATTGTAGGTGGGCTGCAACTAGAGCAGTCACCTTTCAAACTGCACCTATAACCCAGTCATAAAAATGAATTAGGTAAGCTGGCATCTAATTCTAGTCATGGACACAAGGGCTTATTATTCTTCCATTTTGCATACACAACTAGAAAGGACACAAGAGGTTCCTAATGAAAAAAGACTACTGGCCTAAAACCATTAACTAACTAGACAACTTAAAACCCTAATCCTTGTACTCTGTGTCTTTTAGAGTCCTGTGTGGAGACCTATGCTTGGCATTTTGTGTCATTAAAAACCCCGCTTTATCAAATCTTTTACACTTCCATACATGAATGGCTGCATAAGTACCATAAATATATAAAACAAACATGGAGGAATAGATTGATTAACAAATCATTGTTCCAGCTCTGAAACAAATGACACCTGCATATTAAGTGCAGAAACCAGGGCTGGCCTTTGGTGAACTGGTGCCCTAGGCAAAAGGGCTCCACAGTACCCCCACACCACCCAGTACCCACATCCTGGTCTACCTACACAATCCAGATTACTTTTTTCCTCATTTGTCTCACAGTTTGACTTACTATTCAGCTTTTCATTCAACACATTGTAAAGAAACATTTTCTTTACTGCAAAAATGAAGAAATACATATTGGAAAAGCAGCCCTGTTAGAGTGGCACCCTAAGCAGCCACCTAGTTGGCCTATGCCTAAGTCCAGCTATGGCAGAGACACCCTTGATTTGTGCAACACTAGCCTTGATGATCCGATGGGTATTCACAAGTTCATCCCTAGCCTGACACATTTTCATAAACAATATTTTCTAGATTTGCACACTTGGAAGTGGGGATTACATGCTGAGAATGGTATTTTTAAAGATCTTCATGGTCTTTGGACATACTTACCTTGAGGTTTCAATGATTATAGAAAAATATTGGAATTTTAGAGATTCCCTTTGGAGATAAGAGAAACAATAGTAGTGGAGTTTAAAAAATGTTTAATGAAGTTAAAGAATATGCTGACTGTGGAAAGCTTATATGTCTTCCTTTAGAAAATGGTTCATTTGAAACTTCTCTACTATTAAGTAGCTTGCTTCTCAGTAGTGTAGGGTAACAGGTTACATCTCAATAAAATATGGCTCTTAGGTACATAATAAATCAGTGGAGATTTGTCCATAGTAAATCCAATAGTTTATCTCTTATCTGTTATCTATAAATTTATAGAAATTGTAGTATTGTGTGGAAGAGCATGATGACTTTTCATAATAAACTCTATGGTCATTTAGAAAATTAAAGATGTTTAGAAAAGGTTCTGTGATATATGAATGTAATAAGAAGCTGGTATTATGGAGAGAAAAAAAACTGTTGATGAACAGAAAAAAATGGTGTAACATAATGGTGGACAAATATGTTAAAACAAATGGAGAGAAGAGAAGTATTTATAAGATGCAAACAAAGAATAAAGTATCATTCAGCTTTGTGGATTTTTTTTCTGTAAGCTATTTTACAAACAAATTTTAGGACAAGTAGAACTGCAATAAAAGTAATGAATGGCAACTTGTGAAATTTCTAAAGGGTATACCGTGGAAGAAACATTAAGGAATTTATTTTTTAATGGAACAAAATATTTTTTTTAAAGAAGTGCAAATCTAGAAAATATTGTTTATGAATTATACTCTATTATCGAAGAGAAGAGAAAGTGATATGTCTGGACAATATGGGGGTGGGGAGATCACATCCATGTGAGCCATCAATAATGGCATCTCGGAAGTGTAAGCCCCCTACACCAGTACCGCACTGCACTGCAGTATTAGTGCTGGAACATGATTCCAAGCACCTGTGAGAGTGTAAAATCCGCTGCTCAGCATTTCCCAGCACACTACCTGTTGTGCCAGTGACACTGACTTGTAACTAATGTTATCAGTAAATACGTGAAACCCTTGCCAATAACTAAATTATAGAAGGAAACAGTAAGCCAAGACTTCAGATTTCAAGGCTAAACAAAATGGATGTTTCACTTTGTTATGCACATAATATTTGACTAAAAGTATATCTTCAGTGATAAGGTTTGCCTAAACTACATAAAGATTTGCATGACCCCCCCCCCCCATGAGACACATTGTGGACATCCATGGTTCCATAATACAACCCATAGCAAAGTACTTGGATATTAAATTAAATAATTTTGTATCTGAGGAGAAGAGTGTATGCAAAAACTCATGGGATTTTTTACAGAGAATAAATTTACTGGAATACACCATCGACGTAAAAGACCTCTATACTGTTATACCCCATAACATAGGGGTAGAATGGTTTTGTGAATATCTCTTGGAAAAGAATATACCACAGGTATAAAGTAACAAATTTGAACCTCTATTAAGTATTGCCTTGCATAACAATTTTATTTTGTTTGACAAGGAGTACTATTTGCAGACAGAGGGTGTCTCAATGGGTTCAGCTTATGGGGTACATACACTAACATTGTAATGTTACAATGGGAGAAAAAATACTTATTTAACTCAAACTATTTCTCCCATTGTACATGTTATATGAGATGTTTGGATGACATCTTTATGTATTGGGAGAAGGCAGGAGAGACTATACCTGAGTTCCTAGGATACCTAAATGGCTGCACCCCTTTCCTAAGATTTACACACATGGTTGGAGTTGAGGAAATACCATACCTCAATGTGAAGTTAATGAAAGACAGGGTATTTAAGGTGTTTAAATCTGAAATTTACTGAAAACCAACATATTCAAACAGGTTTTTACATTTTAGTAGCTCTCACCCATTTAAACAAAAGAAAGCCATAGTAAAATGTTAATATGTAAGGGCTGCACAGATAATATCCGAATTTGAAAGTTTTTTGATGAGTGTGACCATCTTAAAGACATGTTTCAGAAGAGGGGATACCCTAATTCATTAATAAATGATGTGATGTTAGAAGTGGTAAACAAAAGGGAGAGGGGACACTTTAAGCCTTTATTACATCAAAAACAACAAGAAGAAGTAAGTGGGAATGATAAAGAAGTGGTTAATAGTATTGTTATGCAACCCCAGGTTCAAGAAACAGATCATAATTTTGAGATATCTGAGGGGAGGAAATTTAACAGTGCATTTATCACAGTTTTTAATAAAAGTAGTACGAACGTTGCTGACATCTTGTTTAAAAACTGGGTGGTATTGACTAATAACAGAGACACCAGAAATATAGTGGGTGAATCTCCTACCATCGTATAGAAAAAGGGCAGAACTATCAAAAATGTTTTAGAATAGACACAGGCGTATCCACAAAATCGATACATGGTGTCTCAATGGATACATGAAAAAATGTGGTGCATGTAACTATTGTAGTTATATTCATGAGGGTAATTCACTCAATATTAACAACATTATAGTGAAAATTACCAGTAAATGTACATGCGTGACAGAAAGTAGTATATTACACAGTTTGCACAAAATGTCCATGTTTTTATATAGGTAAAATAGAGCAGAAACTAAAAAGCAGAATTTATGAACATGTAAGAGATATAAGGGAAAAAAGGTAACAAATGCCTTAGCTAGGCATAATATGGATTATCCTGAC
>NC_056741.1:1872272118-1872294618 GCF_019279795.1 Protopterus annectens | reverse complement strand
TGAATATTACATATAGTCAAATTATAGCTATGAGGTCATAATGACATAACTTTTTTTTTGTTACATTAAGGCTCTTTTTGTTTATGGTGTTGGTGTACAAAGGTACATGCAATCATGTGCTGCATGTACAGAAACAGAAAAATACGACATATAATACAGATCAAGGAAAGAATGATTCCTACATTTTCATGCAGTGATATTATGAACTAGCCAATAACAGTATGCTTACAAAAGACTGATACAGTAAGTCAACATCATTAATTCAAAAATGGTGTCACAAACTCCACAACACTAATATAGTTATTTTCAATGTGCTTTACATAAGAAGTGACTGTACAATAAAATTATATATGTGTAAGGTACAATATACTTGGAGCTGTATATCCCTAAGTTGGGAATGCATAGTGCAAACTTAGAAAACTGACATATGAAAATTATTATACCCATTTGACAACGACTCCTGTGTAATAGGCAAATTAATAATGATGACATTCCAAAGCTGTGTTCCAAAACAAAACTGATTATTCTTTCTGAAAATTTTCATTATTAGGTTGCATCTCTTTGTGCTTAACAGATTTTTAATCATGAACCACATCAAAGTGTGAGAGAACCACTAAATAAACAACCAAGATAGTAAAAAAAGTGGTATATTGGGAATGTAAACTGGACAATCTTAATCCAAGAGGCAAGTTGAAAATTTTATTAAAATGTTAAATAATTTTATCCATTTAAAATGAATACATACAGGATTTCATCAGAAACTAATAAGAAGTAATCTCACCCCTCCCTTATTAAATGCTCACTCAACACTTTACACAGTCTTAAAGGTACAGTACAAAAATATAGCAAATAAGCAATATTAAAAATATGAAAAGCGTCATGTTTCTAAAACACATTCAAACTGTGCTGTCTAGAATCTTAACAAATAAATCATCCATAATATAATCAGTAAAAAGTATCCCCAAAAAATCAATAAAACACTCACAAGCATTATTATGCAATATTGATGTTCCAAAAATAAACTATAAATTCAGAATATCCAATCCATTAAGTTAATATTTAAATATATGGGTATAAATAAATAAAGAAAGAAAGATGTAAAGAAAATCCCTGCAAAAATCTCAAAGTGAACCATCACTAAATCTTATGTCATTATTTAGCAGCCCTCATTTTCAACACTGGGACTAAAGAGGTATATTTGTTCAAACCTGGGAATTTGGAAGCATCAAGCCTTAATTGCCAAAAATAACTCCCAGTATTCCAGTGTGTTGTCCTATGGCCCACTTCTTTGGTCAACCATAACAGTCTCCAAAATCCCACACTTGATAGTGGTATAAGTTTTGCATATCAACAAATGCTTACATATAAGGCTTTGTTGGTATTGATCTTGCCAGTATTGTAAAGGTACTCATAAAGTCTCTTTTGAAATACTCTTTCAGTTTTACCTAAGTAAAATCCAGAACATCAATTACACTTACCAATATAAACAACACCTGTAGTGTTACAATTCTCTGAGGAAAGGGAAAGTTTACGTCAACTAAAATTATCCAAAACAATTTAACAGTCAGTTAAAATAAAACTATACTGAGAGTATGCTTCACATTTGTTCATATCCATTCAATTAATTTGGTCATTCCCTGAACTTTCTAATATAGTTTTAATGTTCCTCCCTGTTTTGTAGACAAAATTAGGTTTGGGTCCTGCTTTTTTCAATACCCATTCATCTGTTTCAAAATAACTTGGCTAGTAATATTTTTTATACCTGAAAAAATAGAATTGTATTTCACTACTAATACATTGTCAAATGTTCTACCTCTATTAAAACAGCTGGCATTTCCAAAAGAATCAGTTAAAACCTACCCCTAGTAAGGGATAGTATAGTGACCCCAACCACTAAAACATTGTTAATATTCTTAACTACCATTCTTTTGGGATAACCCCTAAAAGGAAACATCTTTTTTGTACTTTTTTCTTTTATCATCTATTATAGAGGTCATCCAGGCTAAGTGTATGAACTGGCCATTAACCAAAGCTTTTTTTCCAAAGAAAAGGGTGTCAATTGTTGAAATGTAATTAAGCATTACTAAAAGTTTGTTTCCTATATATCTTGCATTCAGATCTAGCCCCACGTACAGTTATAGTAGTGTCAAGGAAGTGTACCTCACCTGCAGTGACTTTGTAGGTAAATGTTAAAACTTGAGTAGTATGTTTAATAAATCTAAGAAACTTGTTAGCCTCATGTCTACTACCATTCCATAAAACAAATACATCATCAGGGTACTTTAAGTAAAGAACACAATGTCTGAAGTGTTTGTAAGGAAAAACAAAATATTTCCTCAGGTCAATAGTACCAAATTAGCAAAATCTGGAGCACATGATGCACCCATGGCCACCCCCTTAACCTGTTTGAAAAATTCACCTTTAAACTGTACATAGTTATTCTCTAATATGATAGTAATACATTCAACAATGAGATTAAGTTCAGAATTTGAAAGAAACTGACAGTCTACTACTGCAAATGAGTGGGTCTTGGGATTTTGTGCAGCAATAATAAGTCTGTAAGGTGGATGTGTTACACCTTTGTATATTTTAGGTATACCAAAAATAGATGCTATTAGGAGAAATGTATTTGTCAAAAATTATAGATCTCTGAAGAAACCATCCCCTGAGTTTACCAATCCTGCAACTGTAAATAATTTTTTCTATAAGAAACATTAATTTGATTTTTAGATACTAGCTTATATTTGTCATAGTCATGTAAAATAGAAAGAATGTCACCTGAGTAATCAATAGCATCACAAATATTGCCTTCCCCTTTGTCTGGTTTCATGATTCAAATGCTCTTGTCATTTTGTAAAGAATTTAATAATGGTCTCTCAGCTTTGCTTAAATTATTAGTCAGTCTTATAACAGTAGTGTTGTAATAATATCAGTATATGTCTTTCTCACAAGATTTTTCAAGTATCTGTATCGTAGAATGAACCAGGGGCTGGAAATTGCTCATCTTCTTAAAATAATTTCTTTTTGTTAGGGTTCAACTGTAAGGCTAAATTAAGTTGCTTAGTAAATAACTTCAATTCAGTTAAACAGTCCACTAAGTTGAAAAATTTGTACAGGTACAATAGTAAATCCCTTTTCAAAAAGTTTGAAATAATCCAAGGTAATGTCCAGGTGGTAGTAGGTGAACAAGTTAAAGTCATTATAAGAAGAAACAATCCCTTGATGGGTAACTAAAATATTCAATCTCCCCCTTTTCTGGAGACTGATTGTGGTTGTATTTGTCCCTGTTCTATTGTGGATAAAAGTTAAAAGGATTATTGTTCTTGTTCCCCCTTTAGTTGCAGTTTGCCATTCTTTCTGATCTTGGGTATGGCCATTCTAAAGGGACATTAAATTTTGAGGTGAAACTTGAAAATTGTAATCATACCATGGAACCCCAGAATGAGAACACTTACAATTTAAAGTACTATCTTCAGTCATTCCATCTTGGGGTGGAATATTAAATATATTCCATTGATAGCTAATGTTAGTGTCATTCCCAAGGACATAGTTGAAGGGGTATGCATTCCCATCTGTATATTGTTTTAAAACAATCTTAACCTCTAGCCTCCCTTTAATCCCACCTCCTCATCAGACTCCTTAACTACCTACTCAGTTAATGGCACTAAAACATCACTATGTTATTGTCTAACAAATCTCGATATTATTCTTTCACTCTACATCCTTATATCTGCTTTTTTCCTTGCTTCCTCACATAATCCTTATAACCTACCATCTAACTCTATTGTTGCACTTGCTAGTATTCACCTTAACTGACCAAATGTGTACACATTCCAAAATGGAACTCAACTTCTAGACAAAAAAGTTAACCCAAGCACCTCAACTTGATCTCCTCTTACCTATGTTTTGTCTCATCCAGTTCTAAAACTGTAAAGATCTGTACATTCTATGTACCTTTTGTGATTTTAAAACTTCATAATTATGTAACTATGCTAAAGCTTTGTATTAGCTATGAAAATTTGCATGATATGTATTCACCTTATACTTGCTTGTTATTTGATTTAGGGAGCTTTTCTCCCCATGCATCCACTGAAAATGGACATGTATCCAGTCAGACTTTCCCAGTCAACAAATGTATAAAAATAAAATAAATAAATACATCTTTTACTAGTGTCTTGCTTTTTCTATTGCATACCTTAGTACCCCCCTTGTTCCACATGAGAAACTAAATGAATGTATTCAAGCCGGTAGTAAGAAAAGAAAAACAAAAAAACAAGTCAGTAGAGATTTCTGTTTTGAGTTCACCTAAACATTTCAAAGATTGTGTTCTTTGCCTAAGGTACCTTGATGATGTAGATGTTTTTTTGGATTGGTACTAGAGACAAAGCTGATGAGTTTGTTAGACTTATTAACCACACTACTGAATTTTTGACTTTTACTCACTGTAGGTGAGGTAAACATCCTTGACACTGCTATAGCTATACATGGGGGTAGATCTGAATCCAGGATATACAGGAAATAAACTTTTAGTAATACTTATTTACATTTTACCAGTTCACACCCTTATTCTTTGAAAAAAAAGCTTGGTTAAAAGCCCAATGATATGCCTAGCCCAAATTACCCCTAGAATAGATGATTTTAATGTACAAAGACAAAAAAATAGAAAAAATATATTTTTCTTTCTAGGGGCTATCCAGAAAGGATGGTAGGTGAGATTAGTAACAATGCTTTTAGTGGTTGGGGAACACTTTACCAACACTTCTTAGGGGTAGATTTAGCTGATTTTTTTGGAATGACAACATTTAAACAGAAGTAGGACTTTTGACAAGGTATTATTAGTGAAACACAATTCTAATTTTTTCAGATATAAAAATCATATTTTTAAGACAAATGAACAGATATTGGAAAAAGCAGAACCCAAACCTAATTTTGCTTACAAAATGGAGGAATTTTAAGGTTGTATTAGAAAGTTCAGGATGTAACCAAATTAATTGCTGTGTTTGAAGAAATGTGGAGCATGGTCTCAGTGTAGTTTTATTTTAACAGACTATCAAATTTTTGGATAATTTTAGTCAATGTAAACTTTACCTTTCCTCTGGGAATTGCAACACTGCAAGTATTGTATATATGGATAAGTGTAATGCTTGTTCTGGATTTTAATTAGGTAAAATTGAAAGATCCTTTGAAAAGAGAATTTACTAGCAAAACTTTATATTTTATTCCAGTTACTACCAAATGATTGTTGAACACATTTAAACATTGAATTTTGTGGTAAAAAGTTGTTAAAACTTGCTTTAAATTTGTGTTATTTTTACCTTTGTGGGCATGGATAAGATTGTGAAGTGCTTTTTATTTTGATTTATCAGGTACCTTTTTTTGGCTTAAACATGGAAAAATGTGGTAGTTTTTTTGTTCTTCCTTTTTCCAAGCACAAAAAGAAGATTTTTTTTTTTAAACACACTTTGCGAACACAGCACCAGTGGGGGGACATACACTGAGCAGATGACAAGGTACACACACAGTATTAACAGATGCAGCTCTCTTCATCAAGTGGAATTTCCCTTAAGAGCACACAGAGACCATAGTCAGTCCAGGGCTGGTTTCTTCCACTTTCTCCAGATCCCCAATAAGACATCCCACTGGCACACCTATAGAGTTGATATCTCAGCTGAGTGGCCAAGCCAAGACCTCCAGCACCCTCTTGGTCCAACCAGTGCTTCATGTCCCAGCCCAAGCAGCTGACACACACACACACACACACACACACACACACACACACACACACACACACACACACACACACACACACACACGCACACACAGACACACACACACACTTTTGGAGGTTTGATTTATGCGCGCACACACACACACACACACACACACACACACACACACACACACACACACACACACACACACACACACACACACATATACCTGGGAAAGGCTGGCACAGGTTTACTAGCTATGCCCTCTTTGCCCAGACTATATGGTAGTGATCACTGTGACCAGCCAGCTCCTTATCAGCTACTTAAGGCCCTTAACAAAGGGTGTTCAGTCTTACTGTGCAATGTTGCTATTAATAGAAATTGTAGTTTGTCTATGAGCAAGGCTATTAAGAGTGGTCCACAGTGTCACCAAATAAATATGAAAGTACTCTCAGAACTTAACTATCTCTAGAAAGATCAGCCACAATGAATTGTTTAAATATATTTAATAAAAATGATAAAAGAACAAGACAATACTAAATATATATTTAAAATAATATCAGAGTTCAAAATCACAGGAAATATTTAAAACAACATTGCAGTACAATCTCAGATAAATGAAGAACATTTTCTAAAATAAGCTTTGCTATATTTCTGACTATATGTAAGAGAGTTACTATTCCCTAGAAACTTAGTTCAGAGCAAGGCAGATGTGGTGAATGAATCTTCTAGCTGATGTTCTTCGGTCAAAGACAGAATACAGAGAGAGAATATCAAATCATTCTCAAATTAATATCACAAATATTACTGCTGGCTAGCTTGCAGAATGACATAATTTCTTGTCTTCTGACTTCTAGTTCTCAGGCCCAAAACAACCATTGATGGCAGCTGGTAGCATTTAGCATCTACCTGTAAAAATACATAGACAAGAGCTTTTCCTCAGATCTTTGGCAAATGCTGGAAGTCATAAAATAATAAAACACTTCCAAGACAATACAGAGAGTTCCCTAGTTTTAGATATTGTGTCTCCTTGCTGCATTGAAATTAAAAGCTATCATGTTTATTGCGTAGCTTTAAAGTAATTTAATTTCAGCTATTTCTCCAAAGTTTTGCTGGACTGAAGTTAACCTCCTGTGTTCTAGTTTCCACTGTTTATGTATATAGATATATATATATATATATATATATATATATATATATATATATATATATATATATATATAAACAGTTACAATAGTGCATGTGCATTTCTGTTCTATTCCACTAGGGCATGCTGTGGTTACATTTTAAGCACAAGCACTTTATAAAATATCTTTTCAATACATGTCTGTACAAACCTAGTTTGATATA
Source organism: Protopterus annectens (assembly GCF_019279795.1). Taxonomy (NCBI): domain Eukaryota; kingdom Metazoa; phylum Chordata; order Ceratodontiformes; family Protopteridae; genus Protopterus; species Protopterus annectens. Next base: position 1,872,287,557 of record NC_056741.1, on the reverse strand, counting down.
TACATGACATACAGTTCTAATACATTTGTAACATAAACATTTTATATGAATCATGTTAATATTCACAAATTACACATAATTATCTACAAAATTCCAGCTAGGTTTGCTGGCAGTACCTCCCCTCTCACAGAGGGGCTTTGTTTGATGTGAACTAGTAGCCTCTTCCAGAGGAGTGGCAACCTCTGAGAGACACAGTTGTCTCTCCAGCAAGTCCCATTTATGTTGCAGGCTAGGTTAATGTCCCTGGAGTGGTTGACTCTTGTCCCATTTGACTTGCAGATGTGCAGAATGTTCATTAGGTTTGGATCTGAGATTGCACTGTAGGCCAGGAAAAAGTCTCCTCTAAATAGTCTGTATGCTACTGAGTACAGTGACAGTGACTTAAGTCTGTCAATGTATGAGATGTACTGGATTCCCTGAATTTTCTTGGTTAGAGATATCTGAGGTCTCAAGTTGCTGCAGGAGCCGAGTAATGTACATACCAAAGGGTGCATCGTACTCAGTTATTGGCCAGATGAGGTTCGAGTATAGGGGTGTTATGACCTCTTTCACAATTGAGGCAATGCCTTTGCCAATAAGGGTTATGGTGGTCAAAGGTTAGGCTACAGTAAACATGTGTTCTCAAGTGTCTCACTACCAAGTTGTTACTTAGGGTATTATTATTTATATGATAGTCTGCAGGGATATTGTTTTTACCAAAGGGGATAATAATGCATTTTTTGTATTGAATTTGAGTCCATGGCTTATGATGACATAAGGTTTGACATTCAACTGGGAAAGTTTATCAATGATGTCCAAATGTGGGATTGTTTCGAAGGCTGTGGCTAAGTCAGGGTAGGCTGTATGTACAGATTTGCCTTCATCTATGGCTCTGGTGACATCTTTGAAGATGTCCACAGGTTTAACAGGCACAACTTACCTTTGACAAAGCCAAACTGTGTTAGATCAAAGGTTTGGAGATCACCTATATCATTATTTTTAAGGTCCATCATGATTTGTTCCGTGGCCTTACTGATAAGGCTGGTTAAGCTTATGGGTCTGTAGTTCCCAGGGTCTGTTGCTGTAACCCCTTTATGAAGAAGGATGACAGTTGATGTTTTCCATTCAGCAGGAATAAAATAAGTACTCAGGCTGTGGTTAAAGAGACTATCTAATGAAGTTGCTAACTCATGTTTTAGACATTTTAAAATGCAACTTGGGATGCTATCTGTACCATAGATGCTGTGGTTTTGGCCTTGGAGAGAGCATTAATGACTTGCTCTTTGGAGATGCAAGGTGGCAGAGATGTAGTGGAAATGCTCTATAGAATGTTTGGTGGGGACAAGGGGGTGAAATTTTCACCAAACCTGTCAGCTAATAGGTTAGCTATTTGGATCGGTGTATGTGATGCCATCCACAGTTAGTTCAGTACACGTCTAGTCCTATCTTTCAGGTTAAAACTATAGATGAAGAACGCCTTATGGTTATCCTAAGCTATGGTTGCTAATTTTTTTTTCAAAGTTGCCCTTAGATGATTTTACAAGTTCTCTTATTTGTTTGTTCAAGCAGAGGAGAGTGTTCTTCCAGTGCTGAGACCTCTCTTTTTTATTCTTAGAAAGCAACATCTTTCTCTTGTTGAATAACTTATTAATGCTAGTAGAGCTTGTGTTTTCTTAAGAATCTTCTTTTGATTCTATCGGGTACAACTGTGTCAATATATTTGTATAAGTGTTTGTACAGGGGATTTGTGTATGGGTTCATATTACGTTATCAAAAGATAACGTAATCGAATGCTCAAAACATCGAAACAGACGCATATCAAAGCTTTTATTGTGAGGGGCTATGCCCCCCACACCCCCCGCTAAATATATATTCCAACTCCGAGATCACACTACAGTGAGGAAAGGGCAAATATCCCAGTCTTCACTATACTGTGATCCCACAATGCGATCATTGAAATGCGGGCATTTTGAAGTTCTGAGCATTCAATTACGTTATCTTTCGATAACGTAATAGGAACCCTTTGTGTATACCTTAGTATAGTTGTCAATGCAATCTGTGGGAACAGGAGCTTGGAAATTATTTATGCCATCCCATAGGAGGGTATAATTAGCTTTGGTACAAATGTTTAGCCTGATTTCACTTAAGGTTTCTGATGTTATAGCTACTTCAGAGGTGACTGGTTTGTGATCATATGTAACCAGTGAGAGTCCTACACTTGTGGTGGTGCAATGGTCACCCATTTTGGTGATGACCAGGTTGAGAATATTTGAGACCCTTGTGGAGTTGTATACTATTTGTTCCAAGGCATTAGTGTTAAAAAAGTTCAGGAACCTTTGTGTGAGCATGTTGGTACTCATATACGTTTCCCAGTCAATGAGGAATAGTTAAAATTGCCCATGACTAGAGTGTTTGGTTATAATTCGATTGACTCTAGTATGTCCAAATAAACAGTGTGAGTAACTTGGTTTATTGAAGGGGGCCTGTAGTTAATGATGACTTGAAAGGAGGTCTTATCTACAGTTAGTTGAATTTGGAGCAACTTCATGTAGTTTTCCTGTCTAACCAGTCTAGAGGTGTATTTATCTTTGATGTAGATACTCCTCCTCCTCCTTTAGTTCTTACATGTTCATTTTGCGGTCTGAAAGTGTGGAAGACATTGCAGCCTTGCAAGGCTGGGGTACTCTCTTTGGCCCTGAACTAAGTTTCTGTGACTGCACACATGTCAACATCCTCCAGGGAGAGGAGTGCTTCCAAAGAGTGCATTTTCTGATTTAAATTCCTAAGGATTAGCAGCATAAAATTTTATTTATTCATGAGTGATATTTTCATGTCAGAAATGTTGTCCTTGAGACCTTGCCTAAAAAAGGGACTATGAAGAAGGCAAGTGACTTAGCCAGTAATTGAAAGCATAGAAGTGACAAGTGAAGACCATCTCTACCAAAGCAGTATGGTCTATCAACCATGTTATCCTGGGCTTACAGGAACTGGATCCCCTTAGAATGACATCAGAAACTAAGACAATTGTTGAAGTCAATAGTTTATATTGTGGTATCATCCTAGGTGAGGGTAGAATGCTGCTCAAGGCTAGGGACATACCCGCCTGGGTCCAGAGGTGGCCGTGCTATTGGACTGCCAGACTGCAGCCCCCCCCCCCCAGCTGTAAAAAAGAAAAAAAGAAAGAAAATAAAAGATAAAAAAGAAAATTAAAAATCGCAGACTTTCGCGCATGCGCACTAGTCCGGATTGCTGCTGAGACAGTCTGGAGCATGCGCAGACTGTTTCAGCAGCAGTCCAGATTAGGAAACATTTAAGAGCAGAGATCCCAGAAGTCTATGCAGTTGTAACTGCATAGACTGTCGCTGGATCGGACTCCAACATCGGCAGGCTGGAGTCTCATCGGGGGAAGAACATCTCATGTGGTAGATCTGATGCTCCAATGGATGTAATGCACGGGCAGGTTTGTAGTGCTCTAACAGCTAAGGATTTAATGGCACAAAGGGATCTACATCGCTCCAGGTGTGTGGTGTGTGTGTGTGTGTGTGTGTGAAATGCCCCAGTTGCTATATACTGGTGGCTAGAACAAACTCATGGTGGTGTGGTAGGGAATACCTCAGGCTTGAACCCTGTACCTTGTATGCAGGTGTTAAGGACCTGAATTCCCTACCCACCACCATTTGTAAAAAAAATTGCAGATGTTTGCCTCATATGTGATCTGATCTGCTCCTCATAATATCTGTGATTTCTAAATGGTGTAATGCTTGATATTTGATGGTGCAGTGGTAGCATTGTTGCCTCACAGCTGCAGGTTCTTAGGTTTGATTCTTGGCTGGGGTGCCTTCTGTGCAGGGTCTGCATCTTTTCCCTGTGTTTGTGTGGGTTTGCTTTTGTGTCCTCCCATGTTACAAAGACATGTCTGCATTATTTCTTCCTGGGCCTCTGCTGAAAATTGTTTTTTGCTCAAAGTCAGACTGTCCTGATTAACAAATGTTAAATAAAACTGGCAGGCATTTGAATTTCAGACTTCAGGTTTCCGAATGTTTAATTCCTTGTATATTTGATGGCACAGTGGTAGCATTGTTGCATCACAGCTATAGCTTTTCTGGTTTGATTCTTCGCTGGGGTGCCTTCTGTGTGGAGTCTGCATCTCATCCCTGCGTTTATGTGGATTTTCTCTGGTGTCCTGCCATTTTACAAAGACATGTGTCTGCAGTATTTCTCCCTGGGCTTCTGCTGAAAATTGTTTTTCTTCTGTCAGAAGTAAAATTGACAGGCATTTGAATTTCAGACTTCATATTCTTCAGAAAATGCATAGTAACACAACCTTTTATTCTAACAATTTTCTAAGTTTATAAGATGAATATTTGAAATTTATCCTTATTTTTGGGACTGTATTACCCCATTATTGGCTTTGTCCAGGTTTTTTGTGCTAAGGTTGACAGCTATGGCAAGAATTGAATTCACTGAATATGTTTGAGGGCTGTATTCCCTCATTACTGGGTTTGTCCAGGTGTTTTGTGCTAAGAGGTTGACAGCTATGGTGAGAACTGAATTCATTAAATGATAGCCATTTAAGTTTCAGTCTTCCTCTTTTTCACAAAGCAGCTGATTTGGCATAGTGGTATGTTGCTCTGACTGTTTTGCACAGGGATATTGGCAGTACAATGTATGGTGGTAACACAGCATTTTTCTTTCACAAAGCAGCTGATTTGGCATAGTGGTATGTTGCTCTGACTCTTTTGCACAGGGGCCTTGGCAGTAAAATGTATGGTGGTAACACAGCATTTTATTCTAGCAACTTTCCAAGATTATACAAGCAATGTTTAATGTGTCCCTGGTTTTTAGGCTTTTGACCCCCCCCCCAATAAATTTGGCTTTTTCCAGATTTCTTGTGCTGCGAAGTTGAGATGCAGTTGAGTATTGAGTAGATTTTACAAGGAGCTGAGAGCTGCAGGAGAAGAGAAGTTTAGTGCTGCTTATGCTAATTCAGCTTGCATTGTTAATAGCACAACAGGTTGTGTACTTGCTTTTGATGCAGAAGGTTGTTGGTTCATAGGTTCATAGGTTCATACTAGGCTATCTGCCCTAGGGCATTTATAAGCCTAGACAGAGTGTGTTTGGCTTTCGCCACCCATTTTAAATTAATTTTGCTATGCCCTTTTTCGAGGTTAGTATACTGTGCCTCTGTCTAACAGTGTCACAGAAGTGATACCCAGGGTAAACCTATGATCTCCCATCCACTCATCAAGATTCCTCTTGAAGAGAGTCAATGAGGGACTCTGCCTAACCTGGACTGGGATTTTATTCCAAAGTGAAGGGAGCCTCTGGATTAGGAATCTGTCCCTCCAGCATGTCCTATTTATTTCAGTGCTGAGGTTCAAGTAGCTCGATGGGATTTGGATTTTCTGAGGTGCAGCATGTCCATTAATTCCGGGTTGGACATGGCTTTATACGTCAGGCACAGACCGCCTCTGAGCAGGCGGTATGCCACTGAGTAGAGCTGGAGTTTCTTTAACCGGGCAGAATATGGCATCTGTTTGAGCCCTTTGATCCTCTTGGTGAGGTACTTTTGGGGTTTTTCCAGTTGCTGCAGGTGTCTGGTAAGGTACATCCCAAAAGGTGCATTGTACTCAATTATGGGCCTGATGAGGGATGAGTAAAGAGGCACGATGACCTCCCCTGATCTAGATGTGAATCCCTTCATGATTAGGTGGGCTATATAAAATGTTTTTCTAACCACTTTGGCCACGTGGTTGTCAAATGAGAGATTGCTATCAACTTGGGTCCCCAGGTCCCTAACTACTTCTTCTGTACATAATGGATTACCACCTATGTGGTAACTTGTGGGCACTTTGTTTTTGCCAAAGGGGATGACTATACACTTTTTGGCGTTTAGCTTGAGGCCATGGATCTGGCACCAGTTGTCTGTTTCTATGAGGCCCTTTTGGAGGATGCTTGTGTCGGATGGAGAGTCAATTATGGAACCCAGTTTGCAGTCACCTGCGAACTTGGTCAGCCACAGTCCTTCCATGTTGGCCTCTACCTCTGAGAAATATATACCGAACAAGAGAGGTCCCAGGACGGAGCCTTGTGGGATGCCATTTGTAACTGGTTTAGAGTCTGACATGGCTCCAGCAATTCTAACCATGTGGGTTCTGTCCTTGAGCCAGTTTGCAACCCATCTAGTGACATTAGTTTATGGTCTGATCTTACCAGTGAGGGATACACTTCTGGTCTGGAGCATAGAGTCCCCATGTTGGTGATGATCAGGTCCAGTATGTTTTCCCCTCTTGTGGGAGTGGTAACAAGTTGTTCCATAGCATTTGAGTTTATAAATTCTAGGAATCTTTGGGCTAGGGTGTTGGAGCTAGAGTAATGCTCCCAGTCTATGTTTGGGTAGTTGAAGTCACCCAGTATAATGGTGTTTGGAGGGACCTTCATATTTTCCAGTGTTCTCAGGAAGGCCGAGTAGGGTTCCTGGGTTTAGGAGGGTGGTCTATAGCAGGCTATAAACTGGAAGGCAGTTTTACCCACTGTTAGTTGCACATGGATAGTCTCTGATGCTTCGTGCTGTGCCACCAACCTGGAAGTGTGGGTATCTTTGATGAATATTGATACTCCCCCCTCCTTTTGTGGTTCGGTCCAAGTTTTGGGGCCAAAAAGCATGGTATGAGGTATAACCTGGTAGTGCTGGGGTGCTCTCGGGAGCCTTGAACCAGGTTTCTGTTACTGCACAGATATCAATGTTCTCCATGCTAAGGAGAGTTTAGAGTGTGTGCATCTTGAGGTTTAGACTTCTGGCGTTGAGTATCATTACTCTTAGTTGCTTATCCCTTGTGATACCTATGGAGGTGGGTTTGTCTTTTGAGCCTTGCCTAAAAAAGGCACTATGGGGGTAGCAAGAGCCTTTGCCAATATCCGAAAGCCCAGGGGTGACAGGTGCAAGCCATCCCTAGCGAAGCATCGTGGCTTGTCGAGCATGTCATCCCAGGCTGACAGGCATTGGATCCCCTTTGAATGACACCAATACTTAAGCCAATTGTTGAAATTGATCATCTTGTCTTCATATTGTGGCATCATTCTTGGTGAGGGTAAGATGCTACTCAAGGTCAGGGTCATACTGGCCTGGGCTACATGCTCAGAGAGCTCCTCTATGTCTCTTTTCATGTAGTCCAGGGAGGTATGTCTCAGGTCATTCACACCAGCATGGACAATGACTGAGTAATATTTGTACTTGCCTTGGAGTGACCTGAGTACTTGTGTTATGTGGCAGATCCTAGCGCCCGACAGGCAGCTCACCGTGACCTTCTCCTTGTTCAGCCTGGTGAGCGGGATGTCAGTGTGCCTGATGATAGAGTCACCTATTACAAGTGTATCAGGTGTGTTGTTTAGCCTTAAGGGCTGTGCCTGTTCGGCACACTGGCTTTGTGAGCTGTGTGTTGCACGTGTTTTGTTTTGTGGTAGCTGTTGCTTGGGTGTCTGCTTTGGAGGTCTCTGCTGCTTAGGCAGATTTTTATTTAGAGCCTCCGAGTATGTTTTTGTGTGTTTATGTGTTTGGTTTGCTGTCGTGGTAGGTCTATGTGAGACTGGAATTGTAATGAGTGTGGTTTCCTTCTCCTCCTGACTGGTTTCGGCAGTACTGAGTTGAGAGAGCTTAGCCTCCAGTATGGCTATATGGTTGCATCTCTCACATGTGTTGGAATTTGTTGGGAGGAGGAGAGGGTTGTCTGTGTACATGAGGCAGTTGTAACATTGCCTCAAGATTCCCAGATTCACCAGCTGGACCGGAGAGGAGATTGACAACTGATCTTTGGACATGCTAGAATAGTATTGGGAATTCCTTTATAATTGAAAAAAAGGGCCAATGGGGAACAAGGTACTCAAGGGGAGTTTGTGAGGGTGTAGTGCTTTTAATTTTTTAGTGCTGACTTATATAATTGCTTTAGTGAGCAAGTGCCAGGTAACTTAAATGCAATGTGTTACAGGTAACTTAAATGCAAAAATGACAAACAGTAACTTTCTTTCAAGTGAAACAAGGAAATAAGTACAGGAAGCAATGCAGATATCACTAGGGATCCACAGAAGCGCTGAAAAGCCGCGTTTTAGGTGGATTTAGCATTTCAGGGAAATAACAAGCAAACAAACAACAAGCATACAAACAAAGCTAGTTTCAGCAGGCCTGGATCTAGTCTATGCTACAGCAAACAAGGTGTACCAATTTCAGTAAGAAACAGTTCAAATATGCAGGCACTATAAGCCTTTAACCAGAAATTCCCAGCTCAGAAGGGCAGAGTCCAGCTTCTCCTCCCACAAGAGTGCAGACCACGAACCCTTTTAATGTAAAATAACTGGCCTGAAGCCCAAGTGCTTACACCAGAATTAATACACTTTTAGAATAACAGACACTGAACCCTCAATCAGCAGTTCCCTACTTAGAAGAATGTAAGCTACCTGTTCTGCCGCTACAGTGCAGACCACAAACCTTCTTAACATAAAACAACTGGCCTGAAGCCCAAGTGCTTAAACCAGAATTAATACACTTTTAGAATAACAGACACTGAGCCCTCAATCAGCAGTTCCCAACTTAGAAGGATGTAAGCTACCTAACCTGCCACCACAGTGCAAGCCACAAACCTTTCTAATGTAAAACAACTGGTCTGAAGCACAAATGCTTAATCCAAAAGACTTAGAATGATAGCTACACTTTAATCAAGTTAATACCCAGCAGTAATAAATACAATTTAATACTTGGTACTACTCCCACAAGGGGTGAATGCTGCCATACTGAAAAAGTTAAGATACTAACTATGAGGCTGTTATCAATTTGCCATCCATTTCCTATTGCAATATTACTAGCTTATCATTTTTAATGTAATATAGGCAATTTATTCTTCAGGGGCATCAGACACTTTATTTTTCGATGAAACCATGAAATATAAAGGTGTTTGCTAGCAGCAACCTCTTCATTAGTTACAGATTTATTTAATGTGGAATTATTTAGATGTTTTTTTTACTTCAGAGATTGTGCATATTTACTGATAATGGTGGACTGTAGAAATGTGCATATTTACTGATAATGGTGGACTGTAGAATTGTGCATATTAACTGATAATGGTGGACTGTAGAAGTTTGAGTAGACTTTTATGATGGAAATGTTCTGAACTGGGCAGTTTTGTCATTACGGGTGCATGCATTTTGTTTCATTGTTTACTGGAAAGATGTTCTGAATTGGGCAGCTTTGTCATTATTGGTGCATGCGTTTTGTTTCATTGTTTACTGGAAAAATGTTCAAAACAATAGGAAGGTGTATTAAAGAGCACATGTATGTTTCATATGCAAGAGGCGTCTGATTTGAAAACAGCCCAGAATTAATCTTTATCTGCCACTGGTAAAATGTATTTTCTTTGAATGTGGGTTTCAATGTTGTTTCAATGAATGTGAGTTTCAAGGGCAGATAAGTTTTAATGCTAAGTTTGTTTAGCAGATGTCTTAGTATTTGTGCTGTAAAATGCAAAATAAAACTTTCAAATGAAGTCCAAATCATCATAGAAGTAAATCAGTATGCACATTAGTGTTTATGGTAAATGGAGTGAAATAGCCAAGTAATGGATCATTGGAATGGCTGCAGAGGGAGGCTCCATTCGACCATGATTTTGTGAGGGGGAACGGCGGCAAACTTAAAGACAGCCCCAGCTGAACTATACCTCCCAACTGTCCAGATTTTCAAAGAATGAATAGATTTTTGCTTCTTATTTTTGGTTTGTTCCTCATAAAATTTGTGGTTTTCTGGCAAATAATTTAGGAATTAAGTCACTAAATAATGACACACTGAGTTTCAGACTTCATAACCTTCAGAAAAATGCATGCTAAAGTAAGACCTATTGTTCTACCAACTGTCTCAGTTTATATAAGAGCAATTTTTTAGTACTGTTTATATGTTCCCCCAGTATATTTGGCCTTGTCCAGATTTATTGCATTAACAGGTTGTGAGGTACATGAAAATAAATTGCTTTATAGAATTTTATTTATTTTTATTTATTTATTTTACATTTGTTGACCGGGATAGTCCAACTGGATGCACGTCCATTTTCAGCGGAGGCCCGGGGAGAAAAGCTCCAAGGGTAAGCAGATACAGCATTACATAATACCAGCATTACATATTACAAACAGATTATTTACAGAGATTACATAAGTAAGCAAGTTAAACAAGTTCCACAGGTTAAAGTTAGTCCTGAGCACAAGTCAAGATTAAATTAAATTACACAGTAAACTGGTTAACAGATTTTTACACATTCGAGTTAGCCAGGCTTGATACATTGACATAGCCAGTTAAGTGACAAATGTTGTTTGAGTCTAGTTTTAAATTGACCTAAGGTGGAAAGTAAGGTAATATCAGCTGGAAGTGAGTTCCAGGATCTACTTACAGAGTTTGCAAAGAGAGAATCACCGGCTGTGTTATTAATTTTGCTAGTCTGAATTAGTAGTTTGTTAGAGGATCGAAGCGGTCTAGGATTGTTATAGGGGATGATAATATTTTTAAGTGCAGGAGTATTGTCCGGATTATAGAGGATTTCATAGGCCATAATCAGTTGGTTATATTGGATTAGGCTAGGTAGTTCAAGCCAACCAAGCTGATTTAGATTGATGCAATGATGTGTCCTAAAAGGCAGCCCAGTGGCAAACCTGGCAATGTGGTTGTAGCAAATTGAGAGTTTGTTAAGGACAATCTTGTTCAAATTCGAGAGTAGAGGGGATGCATACTGAAGGGTTGAAAGAAGGTGAGAGCGAGCTATGGCAATTTTAGCTGGAGGGGTTAGGAAGGCTTTTATTCTGTAAAGTGACCCTAGTTTTTTATTGATGGTTTTGATAGTTTGGTTAACATGTAGGTCAAATTTGAGATTATTGTCTATGATGACACCTAATAGTTTTGTAGATGGGTCAGGGGAGATTATTGTGCCATCATTTGATTTTATGGTAAAGGTGAAAGCAGTAGACCTACGGGTTGGTGAAAATAACAGCATTTTAGTTTTTTTGGGATTTAGGATCAGATGATGTTCAGAAAGGTTTTCTATTGTATTAAAGGTGGTCTGGGTAGCTGACCATAACTCTACTGGAGATGTGGCTGAGCAAATCAGAGTAGAGTCATCAGCATATTGGATACAACTGACTTTTGGGATGACAGTATAAAGGTCGTTAATGAAGATGGAGAACAGCAAGGGCCCTAGTATAGAGCCTTGTGGTACTCCGAGGGTGTTAGGTAGAAGATTAGAGAGTTTGTTGTGCCAGAGGACAGCCTGCTGTTGACCATTCAGGTAGGATTGAAACCACTGGAGGGCTCCAGTATCTAGACAGAATGTTTGCAGGGCGTGGATTAAAAGTTGGTGATCAACCATATCGAATGCCTTGGAAAGATCCAAAAAGAGGGCTGAGGATATATAATTATTGTTGCAATTATGGTTTATGGTGTTAGTAAAGGCTAGGAGGGCTGAAGTAGTGCTGTGATGAGGACGGAAGCCATGCTGAGTGTCTGCCATAAGGTGATTTTGGATTAGGTGGTGCATGAATTGTCTATGAATACATTTTTCCATAATCTTTGCAAGTGGAGAGAGTATAGCTATTGGCCTATAATTGGAGAATTCAGTAGAGCTGCCTCTTTTGTGAAGTGGGATTACATAGGATATTTTCCAGATGGTGTGAATTTTAGCTTCTACTATGGTTCGATTGATTAGTATTGAGACGGGGTAAGCAATAGCATCAGCTGATTTTTGTAGGTACTTGGCAGGAGTTGATCAGCAGAAAGTGTAGTGGGTTTTAATTTTTGATCAAGGTACGGATAAGTGAAGTGGCGACTGGTTGGAAGCTGAACGCAAGTAGGTTTCTAGGGGTGCTACTTTCAGGACCAGGGGAGCTAGGAGGTAGTTGGCTAGCTAGGGCTTGAATTGTCTCAGTAAAGAATTGGTTAAAACTATCAGAACATCTTCAGAGGTTTTATCAATAGTAGCAGCAGGGATTGGGGTTGAAGTTTGTCCAGGATGTAGTAGATTATTTAAACCTGCCCAAAACTTCTGAGGGTTATTTTGATTTACTGTCTGTAAATTACATTAGTATTGTTTTTTGTCTTGTAAAATTGATTTTTTGGTTTCATTCCTGGATTGCCTGTATTTAATGTGATCTTTTTTCAAAACAGGTTTATTGTTTTAACATATAAGAGAAATATCATAACAATTTTATACAAGCAATTAAAAATAGGTATTATTATAATATTCAACAAAACAACTAAAGTATTTACAAAGACATCCAGTACAATCAGATCTATTAATTAAACTAAAATACCATGCTATTGAAATTAAAATTTTTTTAACAAATTTTGTAAATTATCCCATACAATAAAATAAGATGTTTTTCTATTTGTTCTAGTCCTAATTGTGTTTATTTCCATATGGCACACTATATTCATAACATTTTTAAATTCATTGAATGAAGGAGGTGTATCTGAAATCCAATTTCTAGTTATTATTTTCCTAGCCACTGCTAGAATAGACCATAACAAGGGAAGCTTAACCTTTTTAACACTTGGAGGTACAGGTGTGTTGAATAATATAAGAGATTTAGAAATAATGAAATTATCTGTAAAAAGAGCCTGCAAAAATTCATTAATTGACTTCCAGTATTCTTTCAATTTTATACAGTCATAAAACATATGAGCCCAGTCAGCATTAATTTCTACATTACATCTCTTACATAGATTATCTTTATTTTTTATTTTATTCATCATCAAAGGTGTATAAAAAGATCTATGTAAAAATTTCCATGTATAAAGTCTCCAGACAATGGAAGACGTAGTTCTATAAGCAGATTCCAATATATATTGTTTACCTTGTTGATTTGGTGGGTCCCCATTAATAGAAGCGAAATAATTCCAGTATGAATCTACACTGTAAAAAGTTTCTTGTCTGATAACTTTATGTATGTATGAAAGTTTACCTTTATCAGAAACTTTATGTTGTAAATTTAATATCAAGTAATCAATCAGTGTTGGAATAGATTCTTTAACAGTTATAGACATTAAATCTATTTTATTAATGAGATGTTGTCTAAAGGTCTGAACCTCTAACCAGCAAGTTTTTCTTAGATCAAATTCTTGTTTTAAGAAATCTAGAATTTTAACTTTATTATCAGATATCAACTGATACCAGTACTTTAGATCATTATCTATAGCTAAATGAGTTCCTTCAGAAGTAGATGACAAAAGCATACCCTGAGTATACATTATAGGAAATACAATAAAATTCCATTCACTATACTTAGGGTGCATGAATATAAAGTTACGATAACTAATAATAATATTTAATGGGTAACAAACCATATGTTTAGGTGTAATAGGTGAAGTACAAAATTCCTTTAGTAACCATAACATGGAGTTATTTACAATCATATTTTTATGTGTTAAGGAGATTTTCATGAAGTGTATACTAATTAGCTCCCAATAATCTTTCCATTTTGTGACATATGACTGATCTATTAATAAAGTAATAACTTTTACAATAGAAGAGATAGTATATAAATTAAAGTCTGGAAAAGAAATACCCTAGGTCTATTAGGTGCCCATAAGAAATTTAACATTAGTGTGTTCAGTTTCTTGATAATTATTTTTGTAGGTGGAAGTATTATTGATTGTATTAAGTATAAAATCTTGGGGAATATTATCATTTTAATAATTGTAAGTCTCTCCTCCATAGTAAAAAACATATTATTCCAGGTATTAAAAAGATTTTGTATATTAAGAAAACAGGTATTATAATTATTATATATAATAGATTTAATATCTTTAGATAGTATTATACCTAAATAAGTTATCTGACCTGAATTGGGTACATATTTAGTAAAATCACTAATGAGAATATTTTTTCGTGTATATATAGGTAGTATTTTAGTTTTTCTTCATTGAATATTAAACCAGAAATACTTTTAAAATTCATCATGTTATCAAATAGAGACTGTATAGAAGAATTAGATCCTGCTGATGTAATTAGAACATCATCTGCAAAAAGTTGAATTTTGGATGTTGTATTTTCATCTATTTCAAAACCCTCTATGTCAGTACTGTTTCTGATCAAATTAGCCTAAGGCTCCATTACTAAAGTGAATAATAGTGGAGAAAGTGGGCATCCTTGTTTTGTACCTTTAAGAATGGGTATTTTTTGTGAAACATATGTTCCTACCTTAATATAAGCCAATGTTCCTTTTTATAAATGTTCAATTAGATTTACAAATGCATCCGAGAAGTTTGTGCACTTCATTAAGGTAAACAGATAGTCCCAACTTACTGAATCAAATGCTGAACTTATATCAAGACTAATAAGTGTTAAATCTTTCTTTTTCCTATTTGCAAAATCTATTAATGTTAAAGTTCTTCTTATATTATCAAAAGTATTTCTATTTACAATGAAACCTGTCTGATCTATATCTATAATGCCGGGAATGATTGTCTTCAATCTATCAGCAAAGATATTCATAAACATTTTATAATCAACATTAAGTAATGAGATGGGCCGATATGAAGAACATCTAGTTGGAGCTTTATTAGGTTTTAAAATTGGTGAAATAAATGTATATTGCCAAGATGGGGGGGGTTATTAACTCAGTTTGGGCCAAAATAAAAACCTTATGTATTAATGAATATGTATTTTTAGAAAGGATTTTATATATCTCTGGTATAATACCATCATTACCCGGTGCTTTGTTTGATTTAAGCTTATTTATTTGTGTAATAACTTCTGTATATGAAATATTCTTGTCCAATAGTTTAATCTGTTGTTTATTAAGCTTTTTATTCATATTTGTGGTTATAAACTCCTTTATTTTATCTTTAGGTTCCATGTTAATATTATTATGGTTAATTTTGTGAAAGTGATTTCTAAATTCATCTAGTATTTCTGGTATACTAGAAACATTCTTCTTTTTCCTTAGAGAAAAGATTTCTTTGATATGGTTTTGTTTATTCAACCTTTTGTTTTATTTTTAAGTCTATGTAAGTATTTGGGGCTTATTGAATAAGACAAAAACTTGTATTTCTCTAAAGTTATTTTAACTTTATGAGTTAAAATTTCTTTGTATTTCTCATTTAGTTTGTTTATTTCTTCAATAACTTTCTTGTCCATAATATTTTCTTTATTATTATGTTTATAAGAGTCTAATTTACTTTGAATATCTAACAATTCCTTTTCCCAAGATTTCCTTTTATTATTATACCATCTGATACTTTGTCCATATAGATATGATTTTAAGGCATCCCAAACATAAACAATGAAGACTTCAGGAGTGTTATTTATGTCTAAAAAATGTTTTACTTCTGAAAGTATATATTCTTTATAGTGTTTTAGTTGAGTTAAGTATTCTGGTATCCTTTTGATCTGAACATTATGAGTATTTTTTATCATGAATTCAAAAACAATTGAAT